>NC_083286.1:15762218-15919718 GCF_963506605.1 Zootoca vivipara | reverse complement strand
TGAAAAGCAGACTTTTAAAGTTGCTCCCCCCCTTCTCTCCCTCCCTTTCATAGCTGCTCTGCTGAAGTTTAGCTAGGTCACACCAGGTTAAAGCACAAATCCCATTTCAAGCTGGAAACTCTGGGTTTTATTTAGAAGATTTTTTAATCTTGTGCATAGGGGAAATGTTTGCGCTAGAAAAGATTAAAGGTCTAAGTTTGTTGTCAATTGACACCCGCTTTCTGCATTGCAAACCTAGGGCAACAAAAGTCGCACAAGCTTTCATATATTCCTGGCATTGAAATCTAATACTGTAAATTTAACCCTAGACAAATAAAGGAGCAGTACAGCTTGGGTCATGTATATTTCATTCTGGATGCAGTAACAGTTGCTGTTGTTGGAAATAGTTCATGGCTAATGCAGCAAGCATAAATACATTTTGTTAAGTGTCCCTATTTTCCAGGGACAGTTCCGGATTTACAGAAGCCATCCTGGTTTTTTATTTCATCCCGGAATGTCCTGCTTTTCCTTAGGACATCCCTATTTTCATTGGAGAAAGGTTGGACGGTATGGAATAGGAGGTCCCTATTTTCATCGGAGAAATGTTGGAAGGTATGGAATAGGAGGTCTCTATTTTCATCGGAGAAATGTTGGGAGGTTATGTGATAAGCTATTTGCAGCTGCACTCATCCCTCCTGTGTTTTTTTTAAGCAACTGGCATTCATAAGCATTGCTGCTTCCAACTGTGGAGGCAGAGCACAGCCATGATTATTCTAATCATCTTTTGAATGTTTTTAAATCCCTGTTTTTAACTCTTTTTATTGAGCATTTCAGTGTTTTGTGTTATACACACACACATTATTACATTAGCATTTCTTTAAAAACAGAGCTGTTTCACCTGTTGCATTGCATTATATTATATTACATTACATTACATTACATTACATTATTATATTATATTAATTATATTATATTATATTATATTATATTATATTATATTATATTATATTATATTATATTATATTATATTATACAGTGGTACCTTGGTTTGCATACGTTTTGGACTACAAACACGTCAAACCCGGAAGGGCATGTCCCGGTTTGCAACCTTTTTTTGGATTACAACCCTTTATTTATTATGAACAATTTTTTTGGGAGGCCCCATTGGCGAAAGTGCGCCTTGGGTACAACCTGTTTTGGTTTACAAATGGACCTCCAGAATGGATTATGGTTGTAAACCAAGGTACCACTCTAAATTAAAAAAAAGTAGTGAAGCATTTGGCTAGAAGCATGGGGGAAGGAATCCTATTGCTGTGCATTATTTAAAGACAAATTGTTGCCTGGACCTAAAGTTCCATGACAAAATGTGAAGGTTCAAAGGTCATGCTCCCATGAAGTTCCTATTCTGCCTCCTTCTCCTAATCACTTCCAATTATGGTGTGTTGTGGCAAGTTCTCCCGCATTTTAACGGGTGGAGGGAAGAAGGATTTCTCTCCTTTTTATTTGGGAGAATATATGAAGTAGACATTCAGCATCACAGGGAAGGTGAAAAGCCACAAAGCCATTAATTCCCTATTTTCCCTGCCATTGTTTGCCTGACTTGCTATAGTTGTTTTCCTTCACTATTCAGGGCACTGAAAACATTGGGCAAGCAGTTTGCACTCCACATTGTGCGACTGTCTTCTACCACCCTCAAAGTTTCCACAAAGAGGTCACAATGCTGCCTTTCTTCAATGTAGCCTCCACAGAATACATAACTTAACTTTCCACTTTCTTTAATTAACTTCTGTTTGATCCCCAAGACACCGGTTAAGTCTGCACACAATCCTTCTTAGTTGTTTTCAAAGACACTAGAAAAGTCTCCACTATTTTCAGTGCAACAAAGCTGGGTTTTGCTTTGCTATTTAACACTCATTAATGCTTATCACTTCTTTGCTTTTTACTTAAATAAGCAGTTCAAGCATATTCTTGAGTTGTGGGAATTTTTTATTTTATTTTTTACTTGAGGGAAAGAAAACCAGCCCTGAAATAAAAAGAAGTATTTCAAGGTACCAGAGCTCCATCATTAACAAATTCACACTGGAGTCCATAGCTAATCAGATATTCCAGTCTCTGATGAGTGCCTCAGATGATTCATATGTTTAATTTTGTTTTATATTTCACGAGCATTAAAATGAAGAATTGATTTAACCCCATTTTTATGCACTCGTTCCCAAACCACTCAACTCTCTGGCACCCCACCCCTCACCCCCTTTTCAAACTCCAAAATTGACTGTTTCTATGGAAACAGGCGCAGATGTAACATCTGCAATTCACAAGAAAGAGAAAGAAGAGGAAAATGGATCAAAAAGTGTCACTTGCATTATGCAAAATTTCATAGCTCTCAGTATGAATTGCACGCTGTGAAAAAGGACCTTTGTGAACACGAAAGTTGGAAAGGTCATTCTGGCATCAGAGAAAATATTCCTTAAGTTTATAAATGAGAACTCTTCAAAGCCTTGGGTGAAAAAAAGGAAGATAATCTTTGATTTTTAACTCCTCTAGATCTTTCAAGAAAAGTTATTTCCTTTTCTTTATTATACGTATGAGTCTGCCAGTTTCTTTTAAGACATTTACAGTGTTGCCCAACAAAAGAAATTTGATCTGTACTTTTCATAGTTGCTTACCAAAAGAAAGTATGCCCTAAACTCCTAGGAAGTCCTGCATCTTCGTTCCTTGTTTTTCAGCTCCTTAAAACAATTATCTGTATATGTGTGGTTGAGTTAAGGAGGGAGGAGGGAAAGTCCATGGATGCTGGCAGTGAGATATGCATCTTGTAAGAGAGATACAGCTCCATGTCAGAACCTCATCTGAGTTCCGCTTTCCATGTAAAACTCTCAGGTAGAGGCACCATCTCATTCATTTGAGGTTCTACTGATGAAGAAAGCAAGGAAAAAGAAAATCAGAAAAGATCTCTAACCTCCAGTGATATTAATACAGAAACCCATAGTTGTGCAGGGACTTTATCTATACACCAAGAACCACCCTTACAGAAATAAGTGAATTAAAATGATAGGTCTTCTAAAATCCTTTACACCAGTAGAAAATGTACAGTGGAACCTCGGCTTTCGAACGTAATGCATTCCAGAAGACCGCTCGACTTCCGAAATGCTTGAAAACCGAAGATTAAAGGGTGGTTGGCAAAATCCATTGGGGAAAAAATGGAGAAACGTCCCTCGGAAGCCATTCGACTTCTGAGGCGTGTTCGAAAATGGAAGCATTCACGTCCGGGTTTTCAGAGTTTGGGTTCCAAATTGTTCGTCAACGTAGACATTTGAGAACCAAGGTTCCACTGTAGTTACATGTCAACTCATGAGGACTGCAAATAAAACCTTTTAAGTGTGTTTTAAGTGCAATATACAATGTAAACTAGATGGCGATGGTGAGCCTTGTGGAAAATTCAATGCATTTTTTAAAGACTTTTTTACAAAAACATTTTCAGAATGGTTTTTATATGCATGTGAACGCCACCTCAGACCCTGTCTGGGGAGTAGTGGATACAGTGAAGCTCAGCTGGCCAGGCTGGAAAAGGAATGGGTGATTTCCCATGATTTTTATGTTGTTCCATCTTCAGAGTCTGGAAAACACCCTTATTCAAGGCTTTAGCAGGAGCTTACAGAACCTCCAAGTGTACCTATTTTCCGGATTTACAATCCCAGATTTACAGAAGCCACCCCAGTTTCTGATTTGATCCCAGAATGTCCTGCTGTTCTCCCTATTCCCATCAGAGAAATCTTGGAGGGTACGGAGTTATGTGACCCCCCCCCCCCCGAGCCAAGGAGATAAGTAACCATACAACCTATCAAAAACGTCTGAAGGTAGTCCTGTATAGGGAAGTTTTTAAAAATGTTTGAGGCAGCACCGAGTGTTGGCATTTTGTGCTCAGAACAACTTGGTGCTCAGGGCAACCGCCCCCGTGGGTCCCCACCCATGCTAGGCCATTGCCTCATATTACTAGGTCTGTATAACTGATTAAGGTCATTTCTAAAGAGTGAGCTTTGTGCACATGGAGTTGTAAGCACGTTATTTGAAGATTCTCCCATACTCTGGCTGTTGCTGTCACTGGAACCAGGAAAGGCTCTGGCTTGTCATTGTAGTGGAACTCTGAAAGACATAGCAGCTCTGCCAGAGAAAGGTTGACAAGCATAGTTTGTTCTCAAAGAGAGGAGCTCTAGCTCGTAAGGCACCAAGCGGCCTCCGAGACCACATAACACCAGTCCTGAAAGACCTACATTGGCTCCCAATATGTTTCCGAGCACAATTCAAAGTGTTGGTGCTGACCTTTAAAGCCCTAAATGGCCTTGGTCCAGTATACCTGAAGGAGCGTCTCCTCCCCCATCGTTCTGCCCGGACACTGAGGTCCAGCGCCGAGGGCCTTTTGGCGGTTCCCTGGCTACGAGAAACCAAATTACAGGGAACCAGGCAGAGGGCCTTCTTGGTAGTGGCACCCGCCCTGCGGAATGCCCTCCCACCAGAGGTCAAAGAGAATAACAATTACCAGACCTTTAGAAGGCATCTCAAGGCAGCCCTGTTTAGGGAAGCTTTTAATGTTTGATGGATTTCTGTATTTTAATATTCTGTTGGAAGCCGCCCAGAGTGGCTGGGGGAACCCGGCCAGATGGGTGGGGTATAAATAATAAATTATTATTATTATTATTATTATTATTATTATTATTATTTGTAGGCACAAGTGTCCCAGATTCACTCCTTGGGATTTCTAGTTAATTCAGGGAATGAGGAATCTGTGACCCTCCATATGTTGATGGACCCCCCCCCCCCAACTCCGATAATCCCACACCATTATGGACCATGCTATCTGAGGTGCTCTGGTCCATGGGGTCATGAAGAGTCGGACACGACTAAACGACTAAACAACAACAAGCTGCGATTCATGGGAACTGAAGTCCACCAATATCTGGAGAGGCATGAGATTGCCATCTCAGATTATATAATGAGATTTTAAAAAATGTTCAAGTTCCTGATTCCCAAGAAGCTTTTGTTTTAGGCATCCTAGATAACAATGACCCAAAAGAGCTGGTTAACTTATTTATATATATATATATATATATATATATATATATATATATATATATATATATACTGTAATGGCAGCAGCTCAAATACTGTGTGCTGACAGATGGAGAGAAGGAGAGGTTTCAAGAAAGCAAGAATGACTTTTGAAAACGATAGTGTATGTGGAACTGGCAAGATTAAATGCAGAAACTAGAGACCAAAATGATGAAAAAATGCCTTGAGGACTGGAGACTTTTTATGGAATATTTAAAGGATTACTATTGTTGTTGTTTAGTTGTTTAGTTGCGTCCGACTCTTCAGGACCCCATGGACCAGAGCACACCAGGCACTCCTGTCTTCCACTGCCTCCCGCAGTTTTGTCAGACTTATGATGGTACCCTGTTTCTCCGAAAATAAGACATACCCATAAAATAAGCTGTAGCAGGATTTCTAAGCATTTGCGTAATATAAGCCATACCCCCAAAATAAGACATAGTGATAGGCGCAGTTCTGGAGGGCACCAAGGAAGAGGATAGGTTGGACACGTAATTAAAAAATAAGACATCCACTGAAAATAAGCCACCGTGGGTTGTTGTTTCTTGAGGAAAAAGAAATATAAGACGGTGTCTTATTTTCGGAGAAACACGGGTAGCTTCAACGCTGTCCAACCATCTCGTCCTCTATCATCCCTTTCTCCTTGTGCCTTCAATCTTTCCCAACATCAGGGTTTTTTCCAGGGAGTCTTCTCTTCTCATGAGGTGGCCAAAGTATTGGAGCCTCAGCTTCATGACCTGTCCTTCCATTGAACACTCAGGGCTTATTTCCTTCAGAATGGATAGGTTTGATCTTCTTGCAGTCCATGGGACTTTCAAGAGTCTCCTCCAGCACCATAATTCAAAAGCATCTATTCTTTTCACGATCAGCCTTCTTTATGGTCCAGCTCTCACTTCCATACATCACTACTGAGAAAACCATAGCTTTAACTATACGGACCTTTGTCGGCAAGGTGATGTCTCTGCTTTTTAAGATGCTGTCTAGGTTTGTCATTGCTTTTCTTCTCCCAAGAAGCAGGCGTCTTTTAATTTCGTGACTGCTGTCACCATCTGCAGTGATCACGGAAACCAAGAAAGTAGTGAGGTGAATATGCCAGCAGGACTTGAAATATGAGCAACAGCATGAATTATTAAGATAAATAGGTTAAAACAAGTGTGGTGAATTGTATATGTGAAATATGCAGCATTCAATGGTAAATATGGAAGCCATGGAAGGGGAAGACAGAAAGCCAACGGGTAAAGTAATTTATGGTCTATGTTAAAATTTGTAAATATATGTGTGTGTGCGTGAAAAATCAATAAATAAGATTTATGTTTATTTTTTAAAAAGAGATTCCTATCTCGTGCAACAGGTGATGTGAAGCACTGTGGAAAGCCATTGTGCCAGGGAAAGGAGATGATATGGGGCTGGTTAGGACAGTTAGTCTGACTTGATATGAGATAGCTTCCTCTGTTCCAATAACATCCGAAGGATTTTCTTCTTAACAAAGATATTTCTAAAAATGCATGCTAGTGTGTGACATTTTCTCATTTGAGCATGAATCATCAGAACACTTTGAAGACTGCTAATTATGTCTCTTAAGATTTCCTTGTAGCTTTGCAACTTACTTTCACGTCTCTCAGTCTTGTTTGCTTTGCCGCCTCTCTAAGAATCGTGTCCCGTGCTTCAACCGATTGGTTTTCCTTTCTATCCATCTAACAAGCTACATAGCAAGCTAGTTGAGTCAAGAGATTTGTCACTTTCTTTCTCTTGCACCACCAGGACTTCCAAATGACTGCTGAGAAACCAATTCTGACACTTTCCAGCCATGGATTTCTTGCCGTCCGCAATGAAGAAAGCTGGACTTTAGAAGTTCTTAAAAAGTAAGTTGAAATGAAACTTTAAAAAACCGTCTCTCCTGCTTGCAGAGAAATAACCAAACTGGCTCTGCAGCACTTATAGTATAAATTCACAATTTTCCTATATTTTTCTATTGGCAAGCCCTTTTTACAGAACCAAGCCCTACTGAGTTCAGTGGTGCTTTCCCCTAGGTACGGGACCGCAGGATTGCAGCCTTATTTTACCAGTTTTGTTTACAACCTGCCCGCTCCCGCCACCCGATATTGCTTAACCATAATATTGGCAAGCACATTTTACTCCTTTTTTCTTTCAAAGAATGCTGATGGCTTGATAGGCTTTTATCAAGCTCTGGAAGAAATGGGGAAAGCAAGACACAGCCAGGGGCACTGGAAATGCCAGAACATTACAGAGCTTTTTTATTTTTTTAAAAAAATCCCCTTCTATTAATCCAGGAATTATGCATGCTCCACATGTTCTTGGCACATTAGAAAAATGAGAGCTCAGATGCTCACGCGATTCAATGTGACAAAAAAAGTCTACTGCTGTTAATTGTTGTGGGGAAAGAAACAGTGTCGTAGGATGGATGGCATCTCATTACATGGGCCCAGTGTTTCCTCACTATCAAATTTTGCACATATACATATGTGCAAAATTATACATATTGGCATATGTTGTATGCCAATATACAATATTGGCAATACAATATTGGCAATACAATATAAACAATATTGGCATATTGGCGGTTGGAGGATGGATGGCAGCTAACAGATTGAGGTTGAATCCTGACAAGACAGAAGTACTGTTCTTGGGGGAATAGGAGGTGGGCAGGCGTGGAGGACTCCCTGGTCCTGAATGGGGTAACTGTGCCCCTGAAGGACCAGGTGTGCAGCATGGGAGTCATTTTGGACTCACAGCTGTCCATGGCGGCGCAGGTCAATTCTGTGTCCAGGGCAGCTGTCTATCAGCTCCATCTGGTACGCAGACTGAGTCCCTACCTGCCCGCGGACTGTCTCGCCAGAGTGGTGCATGCTCTAGTTATCTCTCGCTTGGACTACTGCAATGCACTCTACGTGGGGCTACCTTTGAAGGTGACCCAGAAACTACAACTAATCCAGAATGCGGAAGCTAGAATGGTGACTGGGAGCGGCCACCGAGACCTCATAACACTGGTCCTGAAAGACCTACATGGGCTCCCAGCATGTTTCCGAACACAATTCAAAGTGTTGGTGCTGACCTTTAAAGCCCTAAATGGCCTCGGTCCAGTATACCTGAAGGAGCGTCTCCTCCCCCATCATTCTGCCTGGACACTGAGGTCCAGCGCCGAAGGCCTTCTGGCGGTTCACTCGCTACGAGAAGCCAAGTTGCAGGGAACCAGGCAGAGGGCCTTCTCGGTAGTGGCGCCCACCCTGTGGAATGCCCTCCCACCAGAGGTCAAAGAGAATAACAATTACCAGACCTTTAGAAGGCATCTCAAGGCAGCCCTGTTTAGGGAAGCTTTTAATGTTTGATGGATTTCTGTATTTTAATAATTTGTTGGAAGCCGCCCAGAGTGGCTGGGGGAACCCGGCCAGATGGGCAGGGTATAAATAAATTATTATTATTATTATTATTATTATTATTATTATTATTATTATTATTAGTGTGAGAAGAAGGGGCATAGCTCAGTAAGAGGGCGGCTGCTTTTCATGCAGAAAGTTCCAGGTTCTGGACTGGGAATGTCCCCTCTGCCAGTCTGTAGGGACAATTCTGAGCTAGATGAGCCAGCTGTCTGAAGCTTCAGGTACATTCTTAAAGTGCTTTTAACTGCTATTATCAGCCATGGAGCAGAAAGAAAGAAAGAAAGAAAGAAAGAGAAACCACAATAGAGGTGCCTGTATCTTTTTTACACACGTATATTTCTTTTATTTTTGCTGCTGCAGGACTAACAGCATCCGGATGGCGCCGATTTAGATCAGGGAAAAGAGCTTGGAGGGAATGGAAGGCTAGGCAGCCGTCTCTCCAACATTAGTCAGAGTTTCCCCCAAGTGCTTTTGCGTTAAAAAGAAAAAGCTGGGAGATCTGATCACGGAGCATACAGCTGCCTTTGCCCCACAACTGCCCCCAAAAGACTATGCGGTGCCTCTAAGAAGTATGGTTTGGTGACACATATTTACACCTGAGTTTTTATGGAGGAGGTGCAGAACATCACAGCCCGCCCTGTGGAACGCCCTCCCATCAGATGTCAGGGAAATAAACAACTATCTGGGTTTTAGAAGACACCGGAAGGCAGCCCTGTTTAGGGAAGTTTTTAATGTCTGGTGTTCTATTGTGTTAATTCTGTTGGGAGCCGCCCAGAGTGGCTGGGGAAACCCAGCCAGGTGGGCCGGGAAACAAACAAACAAACAAACAAACAAACAAACAAACAAACAAACAAATGTCTCTTGGTGCAGCTTCTCCTAGCCAGAACACATGAAGTTCAGATCCTCCCTTCTTCTTCCCAAAAATCCCTTGCTCAAAAACCTCTGTTTAAAGGGACACCTTTTTTCCTGTGGTGACATCATACCCCCTGTTCCCCCCTCCCAGCTCTGCTCTTGCCTTTTGCAAACTAGCACACAGCTGGGGGAGGAACTCCTGTCTGTGTTCTTTGATGGCACCTCTGCTAGCCTATCTCCTATCACCGCCCTGAGCATCTTCCCTTAGTACTCCGAATATTAGCTAAATTCTACTATTTACTGAGTGAGGAATTTTGGGGGGAGCCCCCACTCACCCACAGGTAATAAGTGCAGAATAACAAGATTTATTTTTCCACTAATTAGTTCCGCATTCCAGTCACTTGATAGCCCGTTTGAAAGCTAACAAGGAATTGGCAGCCTTTGCTTGCGATCCTAAAATATTCTCAAGTTTTTCACCACAAGTACACACACTTAAAGGTGCATATTCTTTGACACATTAATGTCTGTCATTCCTGTGCAGTGGGGAAAGGGTGTTCAGTAAGTATACCTTCACCATATTCTTCAGTATTCCACATGGTGCAAAAGAAAACCCTGCAGTTTAAGGGCTCTGAAAATGATATCCCAAGGGATTTGCTTGTTAAGATCCCAAGACCTTAATGGGCGGGGTACAAATAATAAATTATTATTATTATTATTATTATTATTATTATTATTATTATTATTATTACCACATCCATCTGGCTGGGTTTCCCCAGTCACTCTGGGCGGCTCCCAACAGAATATTAAAAACATGATAAAACATCAAACATTAAAAACTTCCTTAAAGAGGGCTGCCTTCAGATGTCTTCTAAAAGTCAGACACTTGTTTATTTCCTTGACATCTGATGGGAGGGCGTTCCACAGGGCGGGTGCCACTACCGAGAAGGCCCTCTGCCCATAGCTGCCAAGTATTCCCCGGGAAAACCCCGTTTTTCTAGCTGTTCTCAGCTGAAAAAATGGATTTTTTGTTTTTTCCTGGTTTATTCTGGCACGACGGCCATTTTGGAAGTGGGCGGAGCATGCTCAGAAGCGACTTTTGATGCAGCTCTGCCCAGTTCCAAAATGGCTGCAGTGCGACTTCTGGCGCGGAGGCCATTTTGGAACTGGGCGAAGCAGCATCAAAAGTCGCTTCTGAGCATGCTCCACCCAGTTCCAAAATGGCAGCAGCGCTACTTCCGGTCTGCTACTTCCGGTCCGGTCCCTTATTTCTCCCACAGGAACTTGGAAGCTATGCCTCTGCCTGGTTCCCTGTAACCTCACTTCTTGCAGTGAGGGAACCGCCAGAAGGCCCTCGGAGCTGGACCTCAGTGTCTGGGCTGAACGATGGGGGTGGAGATGCTCCTTCAGGTATACTGGGCCAAGGACATTTAGGGCCTCTCTCCCTCTTGCTCTGCAAAGCTGCAAAATCAACATAAACGGTACAAATAGAACCCCAATTCTGCTTGTAGGCAGGATTCAATGATATCTTTCATTTCACTTAAAGAATCATGGGAACTTTAGTTCGTTAAGAATGCTGGGAATTGTAGTTCTGGGGGAGGGTAAGCTACAGTTCCAAGGCTTCTTTTGGGGGGCCCATTAAATGTATCAGACATGTCCAACTCCCAAGAGACTGCGATCTACTCCCACTATTAAAAAAAACTGGCAGTGATCTATCCATTGGATTGACCAAATTTGTTGAGCTTTGGGTGGAAGGAAGACCCAAAGTTGTTGAGCTTTTTGGGGAATGATAGATATAGATGCATTTTTGGGGGGGGGGATCAATCAGGATCATGCAATCGACCGGGATCGATCAGGGACGCCACCGCAATCGACCAGTAGATCTCAACTGACCGGTTGGACATGCCTGAAATGTATGATGTGAATGTGGTCTTAGGCTCAAGGAGCGCAAGCTAGCCACTTCAGCAGTCAATTCAAAAACTGCTTCCCATGGCAGACTTGTGGCCAGCAGGCAGTTTGCTTCCTACGCCTTGCACTTTTGCATCTTGCACAACAGCCATTCAATTTATGTGCATGGCTGAAGCGTCCTCATCGAATGTCGTCGGAGGCCATCTGAATTAAGAGAGGTGTCTGTGGGTTTTCATACAGTACCTAAATTGGCCAGCTAGGCTTACAAGCGAGCGTGCAAACTTTGCTCCAGCTTCAGGGTAGATGCATATTACAGGAGAATTTTCTATAAGTGGAAGCTAAGTTGCCAAGGCAGGACTATTTCAAAGCAGACCGCACCTTAGCCTAGAGCACTCTATGCTGCCTCCAGTTAATTGATTGCTTTCAGAAGTTCAAAGCGAATGCCCAAAACCCAGAAGTACAACAGATGGCTTCGAGGGGTTCCTTGCACTTTCATGTTGTACCTACTAACCATTGCCAAAAGTTCTTATGTTGTTAATATCTGGATTTTATTTCAGACACGGTGTGGAGCCACTTTTCTGTTCTTTTGCTATCGTGAATCACCTGTGAAGCCAGTCACTGTGAATTTTGAGAAAAGCAATAGCATTGTTCTCATCAATGGGCATGATTCTCCCCATCATTCACACCTCCTGTTGTGTATACTCTGTTTCTTGAAGGGGCAACTGAGATGATTTGCCTGCTCAGTGTTTATTATTTCCTAGAAAATTGACAAGGGGCAGGGGGAATAAAGTTAAACCATGATAACCCCCACCCAAGCCTCAAAGCCACACCAGTGAGGGACAGGAAGAGGCTGGGGTTTTCCAGATTATGTCGGGGATTATCCCCGTGACGGGGCGAGGTCCCGTTGCTCTGTCCCAGCTCCTGCCAACCTAGCAGTTCGAAAGCATGCCAGTGCAATTAGATAAATAGGTACCACTGCGGCAGAAAGGTAAATGGCGTTTCCGTGCACTCTGGCTTTCGTCACAGTGTCCCGTTGCGCCAGAAGCGATTTAGTAATGCTGGCCACATGACCCGGAAGGCTGTCTGAGGACAAACACTGGCTCCCTCGGCATTGGTGAAGCTGCATGCTCTGGCACCGGAGGCAGAGAGCAGGCGGGGGCATGGCAGGCGTGCGTCGCGGGGTGTGTGGCGTGCGTCTTGGAGTGTGGCATGCCGCCCACGGGGGTGTGGCTCCCAGTGTGGTGGGAGTGTGTGGTGCATGTTGCGGGTGGCAATGATGGTACCCCCCTCCCCGATGGTGCCGGGGGCGATGCGCCCCCTGCCAGTGCCCCTCAGCCTGAAGCGAGATGAGCGCTGCAACCCCATAGTCGCCCTATATGCTGTGCATTAGAATCCCACACCTGTAATTAATTAAAGTCAGACATAGGTGTTCTCCAATTTATTGAATAATCATCCTGATTTGCCTGCAGAAAGCTGATGGAGCAGACAGATTATATCCCACTTTTATTGAGCATTCATTTCGATTTGTTGGCAGGGCAGTCATACAAAACTGAGCTTCCATCCTGCATTCATCCTGATTTGCTTGTTCGGTGCTTATATGTCTTCCCAGGAATCATTTGCTCACCCCACACTTTTCAACGTGTTTCATTGGCCCTTTCTTGAATGCAAAAACTTCTTTTAAAGCAGATTTATCATGCTAAGACCTTGGAGTGCTGTAATTGCACAAACCTAAATTTATGGTATGCACATGGCATTTCTCTCGCAAATTAGTGACAGTCTGAAAGCACCCGTGTTAATGAGTCATTTTTTCACCCTTGTATCTATCACTCTTTGCAAAACCAAAACTCTCCCAGGCAGCTTCACATGTAGAAGTTTGGGGTTTCAGATCCTGTTGTACAGATCCATTCCACCTTCTTCCATTAAGTAAATTAAAGGAGAGCTGTTTCTGATTTGATCCTGGAATGGCATGTTTTCCCTTGTTGTTGTTGTTTAGTCGTTTAGTCGTGTCCGACTCTTCGTGACCCCATGGACCATAGCATGCCAGGCACTCCTGTCTTCCACTGCCTCGTGCAGTTTGGTCAAACTCATGTTCGTAGCTTCGAGAACACTGTCCAACCATCTCGTCCTCTGTCGTCCCCTTCTCCTTGTGCCCTCCATCTTTCCCAACATCAGGGTCTTTTCCAGGTAGGTGGCCAAAGTATTGGAGGTGGCCAAAGTATTGGAGCCTCAGCTTCAGGATCTGTCCTTCCAGTGAGCACTCGGGGCTGATTTCCTTCAGAATGGAGAGGTCTGATCTTCTTGCAGTCCATGGGACTCTCAAGAGTCTCCTCCAGCACCATATTCAAAAGCATCAATTCTTCGGCGATCAGCTTTCTTTATGGTCCAGCTCTCACTTCCATACAACACTACTGGGAAAACCATAGCTTTAACTATACGGACCTTTGTCGGCAAGGTGATGTCTCTGCTTTTTAAGATGTTGTCTAGGTTTGTCATTGCTTTTCTCCCAAGAAGCAGGCGTCTTTTAATTTCGTGACTGCTGTCACCATTTTCATGTGGAAAATGTTGAAAGGGACATCTCTATTTTCATCAGGAAAATGTTGGAGGGTATGGTGTTCCTGTTTTTGTCGGAGTAATGTTGGAGTGTATGCATTGATATACTTAAAAAGTTCCATGAATAAATAAATGAAATTTGGTTGCTCAAAGTTTCTCATTTTTCTAGTCTCAAACTCATCAAATGGGGCTATAGAAGTGTCTCGTTGTGGTTATACCAAACCACTGTATTAGAGAATTTCACCATCAGTCCATTTCCGGCTTTCTCTTTCATTTTTTTTTGCAATTGAAACATTGCACAGCCCTGTCTCCAAGTCACTTTATCTTTGCTTGCTTCATCCATGAGTTGGCTTTCCATTTGGTGTTTATGCTATGAAAATGTTTTGATTTTTGATGTTGAACGTGCACTCCCAGAGGTTGCTGGGTTTCAGGCAGAAAGATAAAGCTTTGCTCTTTATGTTGCCTTGCAGCAGAGCAGTAATACATGCCACACACTGTGTTTAAATCCTTGGTTTTATGAAAGTAAGAATAATTTCTACTTTGTGGTTCTTTTGACATTCAAGTGGTGTTTCCTGAGGGAACGAGCCAGCCAGCAGAACATTTTCTCAGCTTCTCATGGTTTCACAAACTATACACAGCTTTCAGGGGAAATTGCTGGTGGTGTAGGGGGAAAAAGGCGAAAAATGGACTGAAATTGCTAGAAAGAAGCAGAGTTCATTTGACATTGCTGGCTGCAATAAAGACACCATATATTTATGAAAATAACTGCCTGAGCGTTGCAATCTATAAACAAAGCAAAATCCATACCCACGGTAATTGGTTGAATGCAAAATTAAATGCTGTAGTCCAAATGAGAAGCTGTAAGTTGGTTTTCCAATAAAAGGAAACAGCAAATAAAGAAGAATTACTGAGTCCATTTTAAATAATTACAGCTGAAATGTACTGGCCACAAATTGAATCCTGTTGTACATGTACTTCAATGAGAACTTGAATTTGAGGTCCTGATGGGAAGTGTATCAAATTCTTATTATAAAGCAGGTTAGTGTTTGGTCCTGTAACAGTTTTATAGGCTAATTCCCGAGTTTCGTGGAGGATGATAGCATAACTGGTGTGGCAGAACAATCTGCAGCGTTTTATAAACTAGGAGGAAAAAAGAGGAGGGATCTTTCAACCTAGTATTTTTCTTCTTACACGAGTAGTCAACCAGGCCACCCCCTGTTGCATTCTGAAATGGTACAGTCCAAGGGGGATTGTGCTGTGTGATATCTCTGAATGCGCAGTCCAGCTCTGAAGGGGGGCAGTCATGACACACACGTGGAACATCACCTTCGGATGCTGTTCCATAACTGTGGGAATCCTTCCTCTTGAAGACTCACAAAGCGGAGTCTGTTGGAGAACCTTTCCAATTCACAATCACTTTGAGGGCAGCAGTTCAGTTCAGGAGCATCATAGCGATGGGAGGGAATGACCTTACAAATTTTAGTTTAAGACACAGATTTGTTTTAAGTGTGTGTGTGTTTTCCTGAACTTTAAAAGAGGAACAAAGCAACTGGTTGACGTTTGGAACTAACGATGACACAGGGATAAGCAAACTTAGCTTTACTGAAGGGTGGAAATTTGTGATTTGCATCACATAGCTCATCCTATTTAATCTGAAATTGAAGGTCGGGAGGCAATGCACGGAGAGAAAAATCCAAACGTTTTTGTGGGGGTGACGCGACTCAATATAAATACTTTCCCCTCTGCTTGGTCCTTCTTCTATGTCGGATCAGGCTATAACCCTGCAGTTTGAGTTTATCTTGGCTGTAAACTGCTACAGTAATTTATATGCTCCCTTGCTTGGTGCTCCTCAGAGGCACAGGCAGCTGTCTAGCCAGCAGTTTAAAGAAAGAACTGTAATGAGCACTTGAGTGAGCAGGGGAAGGGAAGGCAGCCATCATACAAGTTCCTCTGTCTCAGCAATCTTAGCTAGCAGTCATTACATTCAAATGCCATGACTGCAACCTGAAATGTCAGCCCAAACACTTTCCTTATGCATTTGTCCTTTACCTCTGCCTAAAGATGTAGTTACCTACCTATAAGTCAGAAGCATTGATGCTTCTGAATACAGTGGTACATTGATTTAAGTACACAATTGGTTCCGGAAGTCTGTACTTAACCTGAAGCGTACTTAACCTGAAGTGAACTTTCCCATTGAATGTAATGGAAAGTGGATTGATCTGTTCCAGTCGGATCCGCAGAGTACTTGAACTGAAAGTACTCAAACCGAAGCGTACTTAAACCGAGGTATGACTGTACCAGCAAACCACAAGCGGGGAGAGTGTTCATGTGCTTAGCTTCTGCTTGAGGGTTTCTCGTAGGCATCTGGGTAGCCTACGGCTGTGAGAGCAAGGATGCTTGACTAGATGGGCCATTGGCCTGACCCAGCAGCTTCTTCTTACACACAGTTATAATGCATTTCATTTTCTCAGTCCTTTCCTATTGGTTTTGAGTTCAAATACATGCCTTAGCTTGGGATTCAGTCCAACACTTGTGTTCAGATGGTGGGGATGTCTTGAATTGAAGAAGGCGTGCACTACTGCTATCGCCACCATTGTTCGGTTGTCGTCTCAAAAGTCTTTACAAGAGAAAGAAAGATGGAGAGAAGAGAGAGGGACCAAAGGAAACGGAGAGAGTTCAGTTTTGGCGGAATTCTCTTCCCGGAGAAGGCCAGCCTTGGCCATTCTCTGAAACTCAGGCCTCATCAGAACTATAGATCTGGACTGGTATCATACCACTTTAAACAGTTATAGCTTCCCCCAAAGAAACCTGGACATTGCAGTTTGTTAAGGATGAAGAATTGTTGGGAGAACCCCATTTCCCTCAAAGAGCTGCAGTTTCCAAAGCAGCTCAACAATAAATCCTTCTTCCCAGGGAACTCTGGGAATATGTGATTTCATTGCATATTAATCAGGCACCATCTATGTCAAGATTCTTCAACCTTGGCTCTCCAGATGTTTTTGGCCTACAACTCTCATGATCCCTAGCTAGCAGGACCAGTGGTCAGGGATGATGGGAATTGTAGTCTCAAAACATCTGGAGGGCTGAGGTTGAGGAAGCCTGATCTATGTTGCCTTTCCAATATCTCCTGCAGACTTTCCTTTTTCAACAGACCTTTAAAGTAGAGGTCTGTCCCAAACTGCAACTGCATTGGAATTGTTTAAAGGTGTTCCCTTAAAAAAAAGATTGTATTAAGAATAATAATAATAATAATAATAATAATAATAATAATAATAATAATAACAACTATTCTAAACCAAAACAGAAAGGGAAATGCAAAGTCCTCTCTCAAAGGTAGATCTTAACCCTGGTCTCACACATAAAGTGGTGGACCCTCCCAGCTCTCACCTGGGGCTTCCCTTTCTTCTCCCAGCTTCCCATCCTGGGAGCTCCTCCTTTCCCTGTTTCTCCCACAGCACCCTTCAGCAGCGAACCATCACCTTCATGAGCATACAATCCCCTCATTGACATAAAGTAGAAGACATTTAAAAAAACAGAAGCAAGAGCAAAGAAAGGAAAAGAAAAGAAATTGGGGGAGGGATGTGTGGCTTGGCTATCATTAATCACCACATAATTATCTCCGTTGAGAAAAGACATCTAATCTGCCGTGTTTGCTCCCAGGAAGTTCTGGAATTGTTTTAAAGGTATTCTTATTGTTTTATTAGTACGTTTCTGAGCACAATTCAAAGTGTTGCTGCTGACCTTTAAAGCCTTAAAGGACCTTGGCCCAGTAGACCTGAAGGAGCACCTCCAATCCTATTGTTCAGCCTGGACACCAGGGCCTTCTGGTGGTTCCCTCACTGCGAGAAGCGAGGTTACAGGGAACCAGGCAGAGGGCCTTCTTGGTAGTGGTGCCCGCCCTGTGGAATGCCCTCCCATCAGATGTCAAGGAAATAAAGAACTATATGACTTTCAGAAGACATCTGAAGGCAGCCCTGTTTAGGGTATTTTTAATGTTTTAAGTTTTATTCTGTTTTTAGTGTTCTGTTGGAAGCTGCCCAGAGTGGCTGGGAAAACCCAGCCAGATGGCCAGGGTACAAATAATTTATTATTATTATTATTATTAGTTTGCTGCCTCGGGCTCTTTTGGCAGGAAAGGCAGGATATACATTTAATAAATAATAAAGAAGTTGCCCCCTCTCCTAGCCGAGATGGAGCTAGCCACCCAGACTGAACTGAAGACCTTCTTACGCCTCAGCCTGGAATTGTCTGTTGCTGAATCAGAGCTTGAGCCTCTTCAACCTGAGTATCAAATGGTGCTATCCAGCTGCTACCTGGAACTTGAACTTTGCCTTGCTTTGCCTGAGCAGAAACAGGAATTTGCCTTGCTTTCCTTTGTCTTACCGGAAACTGAACTTTCCTTTCCTAGCTTGCCTAACAGCTACCAGAACTCTTGTCTAGAACTCCTTGCTTGGACTGGAACACTGCCTGACTTGAATCCACCACTTGTAGCTCAATCACAGTGTTCAAATTACAGCGAGACATTTGACCCAAAAAGTATTTTGCAAGATTACAGCAGACTTGAGAGGCTTCAGCGTCCAAATATATCCCAGTGTAACTTTTTGAATACAAGCTAAATAGCTTCTCTGCGGGTGCCCAATCCTATAATTCTCATTTTTGAAGCAGTTTTGTTTTGTTTTTTACTCAAAGCCTTTCAAACATATGGGACTATTTCCCAGTGATTGTCAAGTATGCCAAATCTTCTGCCAGAAAGGCATATTTTCAGCGCAGAAATCCAGTTCTCCCACATCTCTCTTCAACATCCCATAACCTCTCATTTACTCGATAAGGTTCATAAGGACACAAATGAAATAATTTGTTGAACAAGGCAGAGTTCCAAAAACGACCAAAAAAACACAAACCACCCTGAAATGGCGTCCAAACAGACAGTAGACTATTAACCTTCCTTAGAGATGTTGAACCTGATTGCATTCCATGCAAATCAGACTTCGCTGCTGATTCTGACACATCAATCTCTCTTGCTCGAGATATTATGGCCATGAAAACTTCATTTGCTATAAACATTAAGGCCATGTACACATTAAGTGGGTTAAAATGAGCTGAGGTTGTTCCCCCATCCCCACTGTGTTTCAAGTCGCATTTGCACATTGCTGTACTCACCAGAGAGGAGCAAGAACTCCTTCATTCAATGTGCATCACCTATTTGGTTTCTCCATGTCTGCACCCCCCCCCCAAAAAAAACTCCCATTCAATGAAGCTGCTGTCCTCTGGGCATGCACAACATCTCAAATGTACACACCTCAGCTTACATGAAAGGTTAAGGTGTCTTAAAAGTTCAAATTGGATGGAAGTTGGTTTGAAGGGTAAGGCATCAAACAGCAGTATTTCTCGTGAAACTACAGGGTTTTTATGGGTTGTGCCTAATGGCATGTGTACATAGCTTCCCACTCCAGAAGTGGGAGCACACTGGAGCCAGAGTAAATAATAATGTGTCCACAGATGACTGTGTTCTAGATAAACATAAATGGAAGGACAGACAGCCCCTTGACAGAAGTATTCTACATGTGAAAAGTCATGGGCTAAATTTTGGAACTACTTGTACCTCCCAGATATACAGAATATTACGCGTGGCCTGAAATGTTCAACATACCCATGTATGATCTCATACCTGCCAAGTCTCTCATGAAGAAATCCAGGATCAGCAGCCGCGCAACACTGGAAGTTGTGTAGACACAACTTCCAGTGTTGCTTTGCCCATCTATGGGCACCAGAAAATGGCCGGCGCCGGAAGTCGTGTCCACGCATGTCCGGAAGTGCATAGACGCAACTTATGGCACCACTTTGCGTAGACGCACTTCTGATACCGGCGCCGGCCATTTTCAGTGCCCATAGATGGGCAAAGCAACACCAGAAAAAGGGCCGCCGACAGGAGCCAAAATAAGGGAGGTTATCGGGAAAGGAGCTCAAACGGGAGACCAACGGGAAAGGGTAAGAAAAAACGGGGGTTTCCCAGGAAATACGGGGTACTTGGCAGCTATGGTGATCTGTCCATAATAGATTGTCACATGATGCACACATTGAGGCATTGTGCGCAGGCCCAAAATTCTACTTATGCTTCTTTTGTTCTGCTGAGGGAACAGGCTAGCCACCATTTTAATTTGGTTTGCACAATGGCAACCATTAATGTCACTGTCAGTTTTGAAAAAGACAGGAGCCAGATGAAGGATTAATTCTGCAATGTTAGGCATTCTGCTCCATATACCTTCCATTTGTGAGGTAAATCGGGTCTTCCCTAACCAGAGGGCACGTGTTGCCGTGTGACCTGGCAACCAGACCCTGTGTTGTGGGTGGGAACGTTTGGATGGTCACAACACCCTATTGGAGGTCCTTCGATGCTGGGTGCAATTTGACCAATGGGATGCCAGCTAATTGCTATTGAGGGACCTCTATTTAAGCCCGTGCACATGTCCCCGAGCTTCCTCTTTTGGTCAGTGCATCGGAACACCCGCCCTCCTCCTATATTTAGGGCTTGCACGCATGACCTTGCTATGGCATCGTGTGTCATCTGTCGTTGGGACAGGGGCACGGCAGGAATTTTCCACCACTTGGCGGATTGGCTGGTGCCATTTGGGTTTCGCCTGCCATGTAGCAAATCATCACAACTTGTAAGGTTGCGGATAGGCTCTGGTTCGGGTGATAGGGGTGGCAGAACTGTCTGGCCATCCCTATGCGATGGGTATTCCATTAAAGGAATCCATGGACTCATTGGCTGGTCAACCCTGAGAGGGGTTGTTCCCTGAGCTGGAGTCTAAGGGGACATCTGGCTGGTGGACTGGCTTGACCCCGCTTTCCACTATGCCAGGTGTTTCACCCAAGGCTGACCTATGGTGTGCCTTGGGTCAGCGCTACCTGCAACGGTGCAGGGAGCTAGTCGAACCAGAGCCTATGCAACCACTCCCTTGATTGAAATCAATAAAGTAGTGGCCTAAATTCTTGTCTGAATTTGAGTCTTGTCTGAATTTATTTGGGGGTGGTTAAAAGGTCTACACACGCAAAATCGACTGGTGTGTTGAGCAAGGCTTTTACTGAAGTGGTACCCAGTTTACAGAATAAGGTCTTTACAGATGCCTGCCAAGACTGTCATTGTATGCCTATTTGTGAATGGTGATTTCATTCACTTACTCATCAACACCCAGGCATTTTAATTTTGCTGCAGTGCTTTATCGTATTTTGTACCGTAATTTGAGCTACTAAGTGAATGGGCATGGCCCAGTTTTTTTACTAGAGAGGTCAGGTAATATGGAAGGTACCTTTTTTGCTAGGCCCAGCGATGAGCAGGAAGCAAGCACCATAGCTGCCAAGTCTCCCATATCCCCCAGGAAACCCCCGTTTTTCCAGCTGTTCCCAGCCGAAAAACGGATTTTTTTTGTTTTTCCCCGGTTTATTCTGGCACGGTGGCCATTTTGGAACTGGGCGGAGCATGCTCAGAAGGGACTTTTGATGCTGCTTTGCCCAGTTCCAAAATGGCTGCAGCGCGACCTCTGGTGCGGTGGCCATTTTGGAACAGGGCAGAACAGCATCAAAAGTAGCTTCTTAGCATGCTCCGCCCAGTTCCAAAATGGCAGCAGCGCTACTTCCGGCCTGCTACTTCCAGTCCAGTCCCTTATTTCTCAGGCCGGAACTTGGCAGCTATGGCAAGCACACAATTCAGACAAGTACTGCATCCCTCACCAGACACCCCATTAACTACAACACGGAAAGCCACCTTTCACATGTTTTCTCCCCAAAAAGCACTTAGCTGCTTCTGTTACTTCCCCACCCCAGTGTTTTTGGGGTGGAAGGACTTCCTAAGGATAGCAGGGCCTGTTATACTGTCCAAATTAAGGCTGTGAAGTTTGGAAGGAGGAGGAAAGTGTATGCCTGACTGGCACAAACTGTCCACCCTAAGGATTGCCGTATTTCCAAAAGTAAAACCCAGGGCACACCAAAAGTTGCAGAGCTTTTTAAAAGACAAACCCCAAAGTTTTTGAGCTTTTTTATACACCCCCCCAAAAAAGTGCCCCCCCCGATTGATTGCCTAAGATCAAGAATTTTAGAAATTCCCCCTGGATGTCAATTCCGCCTTTGAAATGTAATGTCCTGGAAAATCCAGATGTCCTATTCCAGGCATGTCCAACAGGTAGATCGTGATCTACCGGGAGATCACTGGACATCTGTGGTAGATCCCTAGTAGATCATTGGCTCCCCCCAAAGAAGCTGAACAACTGTGGCTCCCCTAAAAAAAAGCTCAACATTTTACCTCCTCCCTGAAAAAACCTCAACAACTTTGACCTGAACCCCCCCCCCCCAAATGGGCCTTCCTTAAAAAAAAGTTCAACAATTTTGACCGGAACCCCAAAAAAGGGGGTAGATCACTGCCAGTTTTTAACTCTGTGAGTAGATCGCAGTCTTTTGGGAGTTGGCCACCCCTGTCCTATTCAATAATATCCCTACCCAGTCAGATGGGCAGGGTAGAAATATTATTATTATTATTATTATTATTATTATTATTATTATTATTACTATTACAGTGGAACCTTGATTCCCGAATGGCTTTGCTGTCAAACAAATGGGCTCCTGAATGCTGCAAACCCGGAAGTAAGTGTTCCAGTTTGCGAACGTTTTTCGGAAGCCGAATATCTGATGCTGCTTCCAATTGAGTGCAGGAAGCTCCTGCAGCCAATCGGAAGCCGTGCCTTGGTTTTCGGTTTCAGGAGTTGAACGGACTCCCGGAATGGATTAAGTTCGAGAACCAAGATACCACTGTAGTGTTTTACTATTTATACCCCGCCCATCTGCCTGGATTGCCCAGCTTCCATCATATATAAAAACATAATAAAACATTAAACTTTTTTTTTTAAAAAAAAAACTGCCTTCAGATAGCTTGCAGGTCTTCAGATGGGGAGCTTCAGAGTGCTCAGGTGTGAGATAACTCCATACCCTCCAACATTTCGCAGATGAAAATAGGGACGTCCTAAGGAAAAGTGGGGCATTTTGTGGTCAAATCAGAAACCGGGACAGCTTTTGTAAATCTGGGACTGTCTCTGGAAAATAGGGACACTTGGCGGGTCTGTACTAAGTGTCTCCTTCCTCTTCCCTTTCCACTTCTTAGCCTTTGCTTAACAAGCACTGGGTCAGAGTCAGGTCACCCTACTGAGAAACATGGAGGGCTGTCCATTGTTATGCCAGAATTTGCTTGCTTGGAGTAGCATACTTTGTCTAAGAAGGCAAAGGCATTGGTTGAGAGCTGGGTGATGAGTGCTGGTGGTATAAGCACCCAGATCTTCAATACTCTCACCTACTCACTAAATAAAAAATACAAGTGCTCCCCTCCTTGCAGAAGCACTTGGACCTGGCTATGGGAGATGTATCATGATCTACCAGTATTTCACACCTGTTGTACACTTACTTTTTCTTCTTTTTCTTTTTTTTGCATTTTTATATACAGTTCTTCCCATGGGCAATTTTGAAAAAAGCTATCCATGAAAGAGAAAGACACGATGAAGCAGAGAACAACAACAAAATATCCATTTCCTGTTGAAAAGAGTTCTGTAGCCAGATACTGAAAAACAGTTAAGTGCTGATAAGCAGGCCTGAACAATTAAATGTTTTGGCATCTCTGTTTACAATCCAGTTGAGTAAAGATGTCAGATGTAAATGGAAAGGCAACCCGTTCCTGTGTCTTTGACATTGCATTAATAAACGTAGCTTGAACAAAAATAAAAAACCCATGGATCTTAGTTTATTCAATCTAGTTTATGCTAACATTTGGAACATTATTTTATGATCTTGTGTGAATTTAACCTACGCAAAAGTCTATCTTGATTCCTGGGCTGTTTATTTTAATAAATCCTTATTAAGTAGTTAAATATAATAAACCCTCCCACAAGGTGCAATTTTCACCGCAATTCAATAAAAATAAGCCCTAGACATGCATGATCTCTCCTTTCATAGCGCTCACGAACAGGTTTGTTTAATAATGGAACAATGGAGCCTGGAGAGGTCAGAAAAAATGGTCAGGAAGTAACAAAATGAGCACTCCAATCTGGGGGAAAACGCTAGCTAATATGCCTTGGGAAATGTAATGTAAAACAAAGATCAATTCAATAAAAACGAAACATTTGCAGGCTAATAATGCTGAAATAGACTTAACTCCCTGATCCCTCTGTAAAAACCACCTGGAAACAGCACTTTGCTCTGCTACAGCAACAAAGGCAACAGGAGGTTGAGTCTGTAACCACCTCCACCCCCAGACGGTGACAAAATCAATGGCAGCTTAGAATAGGAAAAGAACTCATCCGTGGTAGGAAGGCATCACAGATGCCGTTGTAGTTTGTACTTGCTCGTGGTTGGCCCAAAGTGACTGATAAAAGAAGATCTTGCCATAAATGGGCTTGGCTGGCTTAATTATCTATTTGATTACTACAGCAATTAGCGTGTATAAAATGCACACACAAAACCCTGCCCACATTTGGGGAACTCAGTTATGGTAGCCCAATCTCCTGAGTGCTGAGCATCCTCCAGTTTGTTGGTTTTCATCTGCAAAGGTCTGAAGTGCTTGCAATCTAATCTACAGATCTTAAGAACCCTTTCCTTCCAATGGCTAGCCCTAAGGTTGCCATATTTCGAAAAGTAAAATTCCTGACATCCATTTTTACACCCGAAAACCACGACGTGTCAGGAGTTTTCCTGACGTATGGCAAGCCTAAACCAAATGATACATTAGTGTAAATGTGTCTGGTTGCGTTCAACTAATGGACGCCATAGCTTCCACTCTGCATCCTGTTGGCCCCTATGAAAAGCAATATATGAGTCAAGATGTTCCTTTCCTCTCCAACAAGACTCTTCATATGTCACAAGCCTAGCTAACCCTTTAGCCAGGGGCACCAACCTAAATACAGTATCATTAGAACACCAATACACTTAAATACACCATCATTAGAACAATGGTGTGCACCAAAGAAGAGAAGAAGAAGAGTTTGGATTTGATATCCCGCTTTATCACTACCCAAAGGAGTCTCAAAGCGGCTAACATTCTCCTTTCCCTTCCTCTCCCACAACAAACACTCTGTGAGGTGAGTGGGGCTGAGAGACTTCAAAGAAGTGTGACTAGCCCAAGGTCACCCAGCAGCTGCATGTGGAGGAGTGGAGACACGAACCCAGTTCCCCAGATTACGAGTCTACCGCTCTTAACCACTACACCACACGGACACCACAAAGGTGTCTTGGGGACAGGGCTGCCCTGATTCTGCCCCCAACGCCACCCCCACCTGTCACTACAAGTGCACCTTTATCTTTGACAACATTGCAGAACATTGCAGAAAGTTGGGAGGGTGTGGTAGGTGGTCCCTATTTTCATCGGAGAAATGTTGGAGCGTATGGAGTAATGTGACCCCCAAGCCAAAGTAACGATTCAACCTTTAGAAGACACCTGAAGGCAGCCCTGTATAGGAATGTTTTTAAATGTTTTGTTATGTTTTTATATACAGCCATACCTTGGTTTTCGAACAGCTTAGTTCTCAAACGTTTTGGCTCGCGAACGCCGCAGACGCAGAAGTGGCTGTTCCGGTTTGCGAATTATTTTTGGTCTGACAGGGCTTCCGATTGGCTGCAGGAGCTTCCTGCAGCCAATCAAGAGCCGCGCTTTGGTTTTCGAACGTTTTGGAAGTCGAACAGACTTCTGGAACGGATTCTGTTTGACTTGCAAGGTACGACTGTATGTTGGAAGCCACCCAGAATGGCTGGGGCAAGCCAATCAGATGGGCAGGGTAAAATAAAAATAAGAATAAGAATAATAGAGGACCAGGATGTCCCTATTTTCACTGGAGGGTATATAGTATCTCTTGTCTGTTTGAAATCCCACTGTGTTCACCAAATGTGGAGCTTCAGCATTTTCTAGAGTTCTGGGTTTGGAAACATCTCTGCTTCTATTCAAGCATCGAAAGGAATGCATGAAGTGGATGAATGGGCACATTTTCTTCCATTTTCTCACATGGAACAGCGAGGTCTGAAGGGGCCTCATCTGTGTTCCCAACTGGAAAGAAAGGCTTTAAAGTGTTTCAGGCAAACCTGTCCCCTTCATTCCCTGAAAGATCTCCCAGGAGCATCAAAGTCGGACCACGCACAGCCAGGTGTGCCCTTGCCCATTTCCCCTCTCCAGGTTGTTCCCTCATTAGTTCTTTTGAAAGCTTGCATAGGGCTTCCCTTTGCCAAGAATAGCCCTGTTTTCCTTCTCGCACAGCTGCCTGATCCTAAATAGTGCTAATGTGTTTGGGTTGCAGCTACTATGAAATGAGTACAGCCAATTCTATTGTGATATTAAACATATTCTTGGGAGTCCGTTGCAGTTAGTACACTAAAACACCTTGCCTCTGGAGCAAGTTCAGCAGGGGACTATTCCAGACTCAGTTAATAACTTAACAGAAAGTGCCTTCAGGTTTGTTCAAATTGTGACTCTTTGTGTGAGAACAGGGATGGAAATATTCATAAGAATGGCTCCATTTTCTTGCATATGCCTGTTTCTCCGAAAATAAGACATACCCTGAAAATAAGCCATAGTGATAGGCAGTTTAACCATGTAGATTAAACTGTACCATACTTAATTAAAAAATAAGACATCCCCTGAAAATAAGCCACCGGGTGTTTTTTTGAGGAAAAATAAATATAAGACGGTGTCTTATTTTTGGAGAAACACGGTACTTCATAAGATGCTGGCTTCCACCAGGTCAGATTAGTTGCACATATAACCTGCCTGTTCTGATCAGCAGAGGCTCTCTAGGGTTGCAAGTGCATACCTCACAAATGTCTTGGGAAAAAAACTTTTGTCCCGCGAGACTACAGCAGCCATTTTGCTCACTGTGATGTCATTCAAATTCATGTCAAGATCTTTCCCCCCACCAAAAAGAGAGCACCTTTTCAAGCCGCAATGTTGCACAGCACCTGCAAGCACTTGTTTTTGCGCACCGTGAGAGCACACACACACACACACAGTGTGTGTGTCTTGGGCTCCATGATCTGGTATGGGGCACCTGACTCACAGCATAATGGAAGGTGCATGTCCTGGTTTTGGAAATTAGGATGTTGGAGAGTATACAATTGCAGGCCTATCACTATTAATGGCAGTGGCCTCTCTAGCTCAGTCTGAGAAGACTCCTGTCACAGTACAGTGGTACCTCGTTTTAAGTACACAATTGGTTCCGGAAGTCTGAACTTAACCTGAAGCATACTTAACCTGAAGCGAACTTTCCCACTGAAAGTAATGGAAAGTGGATTAATCCATTCCAGATGGTCCGCGGAGTACTTAACCTGAAGCGTACTTAGCCTGAAGCGAACTTTCCAATTGAAAGTAATGGAAAGTGGATTAATCCGTTCCAGACGGGTCCGGGGAGTACTTAAACTGAAAGTACTCAAACCAAAGTGTACTTAAACCGAGGTATACAACACAGACTCAATATAAGCCATCTTCTTTTTGCATCATTTCAGCTAAAGATGCTGCAGATTGAACTTCAGACCTGCAACTCACAGGCTCCATCTACTACAGTGGTTCCTCCCTTACTTAACTTCTTGGGCTGATTTGTATCAAGTCAGCCATTTTTGGTCCTATTAATTCACACATATTTTGCTTTAAACGTTGAGATATTCTGAAGACCAAAAACCCCTGCAAAGAGAATAACTATTGAGGCAACATGCTAAAGACACAGGCTGAGGTAGTGAATAAATCGGAGGGCGGGGTGAGTGGGTGGGGAGAGGCAGATTAAATTACAAGCAACTTTTCAGACCCCCAATGTCCAAAGAAGTATAATCAGGGAAAGCAAAGACACTAGTTAGCTGGAAACTTTGAATTCTTTTAATCCCTCGGGTCAGTTTAAAGGGAAGTGATCTGACTGTTCGGCATCTGTTAGTGATTGGAGGCAAATAAAAATCATTGTGTGATTTCCAGTTTAAGCAGTGCATAGCCCACACCACTATTATGAAAGCAAATACAGCAATTTCTCAATTGACCTCAGCTGACTAATAAACCTTGTGATGGTTCTAACATATGGGATGCTGAAACAAAGAGGAATAAAACAAGCACACGTGCATGGCCATTTCTTTTTCTCACTCAGTTTTTTAAAAAGAGAGAATAATTTATTATCAACGCTGCATTTGGCCAAAGCCTTGCAATTCCCGAATCGTCTTTTTATATTTAGTCTGCTATACCGAAAACAAAGGTGCGGGGGTGGGTGGGGCGGATTTGAAATTGGAACATATGGTGTCCCTTTCACATTTGACCTGCTGCAAATTGGAAACAAAAAAAAACGCTCTTGGGAGGATTGTATGTGTTGACTCTGAGCAACAGGAGCCTGGATGTAGGGAAATACTCTGTTGAATTGGCACAATTCTTTGTGTACAGTCCTGCAAATGATCCCGTTTTGGCTTGTGATGCTGCTGGATTGCAACTGTTGGGAAGGAAAGCTGCAGTCCCACGTCATGAAGAGGTTCCTACAAAGATTACTTTCTCCAAAGGAGCAGGAAGGAGATATATAGAGTGCCTAACAGAACCAGCACCTCCAGGAATACAGTCTCTGCCTGCATTCCATTGCTATGACACACTTGCCATGTGCTCGCCTGCCTTCTCCAGCTATGAGGTTAGCGCCACGGCAAGTAACAGCCTCAAGCTGTCCTCTAAAACAAAATGATCTATATCTTTGGTTCTTCAGAGGCTGTACAAGGGGTGAGAAGAATTGGATGTGTTTTTGGAAGGTCCGTTTCTGCCAGGTTCCCAGTACTCTCAGCATTGACCTACTGGAGTCAATCACAGCAGCTGTACAAAGAAGACTCAGGAGGCTGGGGGGGCACTTGGCTAGGGATTTGGGAGAAATGTGAACCGAAACAATTTGCCTTTTCTAAAACAAGATGTGAACCGAAACGCTTTCAAAATTCACTGTCTTCAGCTTTGGCCATGCAGTTCTCCAGCCAAGAAATGTGTACCAAAATGGATATACTATGATACGGTCTGCAAAAATAGTGTATGTTAGGGGAAGTGCAATGCAGAAATGCATTCTATCGGGGGAAATTGCTTTGCAGAAATGTGTATATGAGGCAAAATTGCACGTAAACATGTGCTTATTACAAAAAAAGAAAAAGAAATCTCACAAACATGCTGATGAATTTTGTGAAGTTTTTTTTTATTAAAAAAAAAGATGAATCATGGATTGCTTTAAAAAATTGAAGGACTGAATCTAACATTTGCAAAATGAGAAATGGAAAGTACTGAAATAGACAAGTCCATCTGTGACACACTCCCTCACTGAAGATGGGAGCGAGGCAACATGACCGATTCTGGGGTGATTCAACCTGGCTCACTCTCCGAATAAAGCAACCAATAATTCAGGAATTCTCTGCTTATACTCTTGCTGCAAAAGCACCTGGTGCCCCTTTCTAAGTTCTTTTCCTCCACTGGAGGAAATTAAATAGGTTTACCTTGCCCAACAAACCCTAAGCACACCTACTTATCTGCCAGTTATACTGTCAAATTCCCTTTACCAGCCTTACTCTCTCCTGATCGGCTGTTTCTCCTCCATGCCATTATTGGCTAAGGGTTCCCAAGATGTTGACCCAGTTATATGTCAGTCCCTATACTTGGCAGAGGATTTGTGGTAAAGCAAGTTAGGCAAGATACCGTCATACTGTGTGCAAGGGAAGCAGAACGAGTCCTGGAAGATAAAATCAAACTGGGAAATTGGAAGGAAAGGATTGTACCAGGGCCGTCTGTAGGTCCGGGCTGGGTGGCGCAAGGCGCCAGGGCGCCTGGCCACCAGGGGTGTGGAAGGAGCGCTGAATGGGTGGTGTCTGGGAGCAGCTGCTGCCGACGCACCCCACCTCCCACGGCGGCAGTAGCCCGCAGCCATTTAGCTTCCTCCATGAAACAGAATCAGCGAGACTCCTGCCTAGAGTGGCACCACACGCCTGCTGCCACTCTAGGCAGGAGTCTCACTGATTCTGCTTCATGGAGGAAGCTCAATGGCTGCACGCCACCGCTGCGTCCCGGAGCGGCCACTGGAGGGAGGCGCCAAGGAGGGGCCGGTCCAGGGCAGGAGGCCGAGCAGCCCCCTCTGCGGGAGGTGGGCTCTGTGCCCAGACCAGCCCCCTGCAAGGTGGTGCGCGCCGTCCAGGGTCCGCCATCCTCCATCTCCGCCCCTCAGCTGTGCGCTACTGCCGCCGTGGGGGGGCCGTCAGAGGATTCTTGCACCACGGCGCTGGATACCCTTAAGACATTACTGGATTGTACTATCAAAAGAGTTGTACTGTACTATCAAAAGCGTTGCAGGGTCTGTTGGAGACAGGGATTCATATTTTCAGTAGATCTCAGCACAGTCCTGGTAATCCCTGAGTTTGCCAGACTGGGACATTTCCACATCATAATCCCCCAATTTCAGCTTGGTATAAGCCTTGTTCACACATTACGCCAAAAGCAGGTACAAGTGTAGACATGTACAAGTGTTTGTACAAGACATGTCAAGAGTGAACACTTGTTGATTTGCAAACTGTTGTACACCCAGGTACACCGACTGTACACTCACTGAACATTATGTGCTACTAAATACAGATCAACCGTACCCAGATTGTGTACTAGTTGAATGAAACGTGTGAACACACCCTCAAAATTGCTGCATTTCCATTACTAAAAAAAGATTCTGAAACCTTTGTTCTGCTGCATGGTCTTGCAACACATTAAAAAGATTCAGCATTCAAATGTATGACCTTCATGCTCTGCCTTTGGTCTGGCAGGCCTTGAGCATGTTGCAAAGGCAAGGATTTTAACAGCATCAATGTTTACATGGTGATAAAGCTGCCCACACACTTATTTTAAATATATAGCTCTTCTTTTCCTCCCTTGCATATTTCTTGAGCGTTGGTAGTTTGAGAGGGATAGGAATTTATCGCATAAGCACTCTCTAACCTTCTGTTTAGAATATATAAATGTGTAATTTCGCTTTCAGCAGAGTGCTGATTTCTCAAGACCTCTTTTTACTGACTCTTGGGATGGGTTTGTCAATTCTTCTCTTGCAGGCTGAATGAGTCTGGCAAATGAGTGGCCTTAGAGCCGCAGAAATAATACAAAGGGATTTGTAATGTTAATTTTTATGTTGCATTGAATTCAAATGCCTGCTAAATTATTTTTGCATAGGCTCCAAGCTGGTATTCTAGCTCTTGGCAGCGCTCAGAACTATTCCCTCACTCCTCCGTGCTGCTTTTGTTTCCTACAAATCTGCTGACAACATCTTTACAAATGTCTCCAAAGGAAACAAAACAGGGAGGCTGAAAAGTTAAAATCCTTTTAAACTCGACTACCAAACACATGCCAAGATGGTGTGTGGGGAGAGGATCCATTGAAGTTTGGTTCTGACACAGAAAAGCTATTTGCAAGAAGGAGGGGAAGGCTTTCATATCAAAGAGGGGGTCGGGGGGTGTCACAAAACTCAAAAGATCCCATGGTTCATTGAGTACAAACCCCTACTCTGTGCATGGACCCCATAACTAAGCATGAAATATGTCCATCGAAGGACTCGCAGGGAATTGCTGCGTATAGTTTTCCTTGAACCGTCTAAGTAAGAGTATTGATGAAAATCTGCATGAGGTAAAAGACAATGTTTGGAGCCTGGCTGACAGGCTGTAACTCAACTGACTAAAACCATGAGGCCACCAGTTGGGTTTGGTTGATGAGACCCATTGTATATATTTATGTGAATGACAGTACAGTCATACCTCGTTTTAAGTACGCTTCGGTTTGAGTACTTTCAGTTTAAGTACCGTACTCATCTGGAACGGATTAATCCACTTTCCATTACTTTCAATGGGAAAGTTCGCTTCAGGTTAAGTACGCTTCAGGTTAAGTACGGACTTCCAGAACCAATTACACTCATACTTCGGGTTAAGTACGCTTCAGGTTGAGTACTCCGTGGACCCGTCTGGAATGGATTAATCCACTTTCCATTACTTTCAATGGGAAAGTTCGCTTCAGTTTATGAATGCTTCAGTTTAAGTACTCCGCGGACCGTCTGGAACGGATTAATCCACTTTCCATTACTTTCAATGGGAAAGTTTGCTTCAGGTTAAGTACGCTTCAGTTTAAGTATTCCGCAGACCGTCTGGAACGGATTAATCCACTTTCCATTACTTTTAATGGGAAAGTTCGCTTCAGGTTAAGTACGCTTCAGGTTAAGTACAGACTTCCGGAACCAATTGTGTACTTAAACCGAGGTACCACTGTACTGGCATCAGGGGCCAGAATTATTGGGCAAATGCCAGGCAGGGCCCACTTCATAGCTGCCAAATACCCCGTTTTCCCCGGGAAACCCCCGTTTTTACTTACCTTTTCCCGGTGGTCCCCCGTATCACTTTGTCTCCCGTTTTTCTCTGTTATTTTCTCCTGCCGGCGGCCATTTTTTTCTTTCCGATTTGCCCTTCTATGGGCACAAAAAAATGGCCGTCGCTGGCTTCAAAAGTCGCATCTACGCATGTCCGGAAGTGCATAGACGTGACTTCCGGTGTCGGCCATTTTTGGTGCCCATAGATGGGCGGAGCGACACCGGAAGTTGCGCCGACGCACTTCCTGACATGCGTACAAGCGACTTTCGAAGCCGGCGGCGGCCATTTTTGTGCCCATAGAAGGGCAAAGCGACACCGTCGACGCAACTTCCGGTGTCACGCGGCTGCCGGTCCCGGATTCTGCAGTCCGGGACTTGGAAGGTAAGGCCCACTTCCCAGTTGGGTTCCCACTGCTAACTTTCACTGCTATCTTTCCTGCCTTGCTCGAACCACAGTTTGTTGTTGTTGCTTAAATTTGTACACAACCCTGGTGTACAAAGTCTGGTATAAACCATGTTTAGGCTCCAGGCCTGGTTTGTCATGACCACTGAACTGAGCAAGATGTGATTACAAAAAATAAGAAAAGCAGGAGGGGATCCTTGTGTTCCACGTGCCAGAGTAATAAAAATAGAGAACATGTCTTGGCCCAAAGAGTGTTGCAGATTACCAAACTGTGATTTGGTTATCAGTTGCCGTGAAGACTGAATTGAGCTTATGTTTTTGAATGAGTCATATTGATAGAGAGGTCATTCTGAAAGATAACGAAGAATAAATAATGAAGTTACACCATGACTCCCGAATAGAGAACAGAACCTTATTAGAAGCCAGACAGTTAAGACGTTGTCAGTCAAAGTAAGTCCATAGGTGTAGAGCAGACCTTCTGCCTATTTAATCTAGATGTGAACTGATACGAGAACAGCTGGTATTTCACACTCTTGGCATAGTCATATCATACCTTATTAACAGTGTAGCTCTTCCCCTTTTTCCTATTCGTAACATAAAAAAGCTGGAGATGAAAGCATGACATTCTAAAGTATATTTGGTGCAAAGGGAAAAGGGTGTCTCACATGACTACAAAGGAACTCTTTTAAATCAAACTTTAATCAAGTATGCTTTTATGTCAAAATGGAATGGAAAGCCTTTAAACTCTAATAGGAAATGTTAGTTTGTGCTTACCTTAGAATTTAACCCAAAAAATATCATTTTGATTCAAACAGGAACATAATCAAGGTGGAGAGAAACGTTTTATGAAGCCTACTCAGAAGTGAATCCTATTGGGTTCAACAGGAACTCTTACACAGATGAATTTATCAACATCAATTTATTTATTTATTTATTTATTCCGCACCTTTTCCCTTAGGGTGATTTATCTATTGTTTTTTAGCTGTACGTTGATCTGCAGAGTACTTTAAATACTATTCTGACTTTTCTTTAAAAAAACAATCAACGAATGTTTATATCAGCCCACCTGGAAGAGCAGACAAAGATTTCCCAAGTGAACTGTTGAGACATATTGGTGCGATGTAATGTCAACTTGTCTAATAATAATAATAATAATAATAATAATAATAATAATAATAATAATAATACCTTATACCATAGCTGCCAAGTCTCCCGTTTCCCCGGGAAATCCCCGTTTTCCCAGCTGTTCCTAGCTGAACAAACAGATTTTTTTTGTTTTTTCCCAGTTTATTCTGGTGCAGCGGCCATTTTGGAACTGGGCGGAGCGTGCTCAGAAGCCACTTTTGATGCTGCTCTGCACAGTTCCAAAATGGCTGCAGTGCGACTTCTGGCGCAGCGGCCATTTTGGAACTGTGCAAAGCAGCATCAAAAGTCACTTCTGAGCATGCTCCGCCCAGTTCCAAAATGGCGGCAGCGCTACATCCGGTCTGCTATTTCCGGCCCGGTCCCTTATTTCTCTGACAGCAACTTGGCAGGTATTCTTATACCCGAGGCCCAGCCACTCTGGGCAGCTTCCAACAGGATATTAAAAACACAATAAAACATCAGACATTAAAAACTTCCCTAAACAGGGTTGCCTTCAGATTTCATGCTTAGCTTTCCATATTGTGAAAATGCACAATTACCGGTACGTTCTCATGATAATCATCACATTCTTCTTATGGCCACAGCCTTATGGTTTTCTGAGAACTAGATCCTCTGTAACACAAAACATCAAGCTTTGCTTCTTTCCCATCCAGCTAAATAATGTCTTGGCCTTGCTTCTCGACAACTGAGACTAGGCTACATATGATACAAAGCCAAGGCTGGCAGGAAGTTTAATCCCTCTGCAGGGGCTAGGTTTTTTATCCTAATAGTCTTCACCAGGATATGATAGATGGGCAATGGGAGTAAGGAATGGGCAGAGGGAAGGAAGCTGATTGTAATACACCGTGAGAGTCAGAAAAATACCCACCAAAGGAGCTATAAGAAAAGGACAGAGTCTGATAAGAGTTTGGGGAATATAACATAATTTGTTTAGAGGTATTCAAATGGGACTCGTTTTACTCTTATTATCTAAAGATTGTCTGTGGGGACCGAGCACTAATGTTCTCAAGGAGTAGATAAATTGCTCCGTTGAAAGCACTGTGGTTTGTTCATGGCTTTTGCATACTTTGTGAATGTAGAGGAACCTTAGACAAGAATCACAAGAGGGGGGTAAATCTATTCGTTAGACTGTGAGCAAAGTAGCTGTGTTTGTCTTTGATGATTTACTAACACACCAGGCGAAATGCTGATAGAATTGTAGCATGTTTGTGTGGCGCATGTATAATGTACCCGTGCGTGCATAGGGAGCATATATTTTGTACAGAAAGGAGATTTTAAAACAATAGCATGTTTACCTGTTAATACTTCCAGACAATGGCTTGCTGTGTTCCCAGTAGCTATTTGTCAAAGGACAGATGTGGAAAGAAAACACACATCTCTCAAGAAAACGAACTGTATAATTGCAGAACTGGTTTTTACTATTTCCAGTTTATTGAATCTGTAATTGTTCGTATTTTATATTTTATTTTATGGTACACTGCTTTGGGGAATCTTTGTCGTGAAGTGGTTTATAAGTCTGCAGATAAAACTAAATTAGGGTTGCAATATTTCAAAAAGTAAAATTCCTGACACCCGCAAAGTTGATGAGATTTTTTTATAGGAAGACCCCAAAATTGTTGAGCTTTTCTTAGGAAGCCACCCCAAATTGTTAAATTGTTAAGCTTTTTGGGTGACAAACCCAAATTCACCCAAAGATAGTGATTTTAAGCCTTTGGAGCTGTTTAAGGTACTTTCCCCATCACGTTGCCATACATACAGATTTTCGCTGACATTTTGCCGATTCAGCATAATGCTCCCCATACGCCATTTTTACACACAAAAACCAGGACATGTCAGCTGTTTTCCTGACGTATGGCAAGCCTAAACCAAATGATACATTAGTGTAAGTACGTCTGGTTGCATTCAACTAATAAAAGCCATAGCTTCCACTGTGCATCTGGTTGGCCCCTGTGAGAAGCAAGATCTGAGTCAAGATGGTCCTTTGTGTTGAGACATTCACCGAAACTGGGAAGCCAACAGCCCCCCTTCTTCTTCTCTCCCTCCAGGAGCCAGTGTCACGAACAGAACACGACCCAGGGACCTCAGTAGCCTGGGCACGTAATTAGCAGAGCTTATCCACACAGGGTCAGCAGTGTTAGCGGAGAAGATGAAGCAGATGAGAGGCATCTTGTATTTTCATAAGCAGTTTTATTTACAGCATCTTAGAACACTTGGAAGAGAGAGAGAGCAGTGTTCCTCCTCCTATACTCCTACAGCATCCAACTCATTCAGCAACCAACTCATACAGCGGAAATGCATAGACATGTGACACACTATCTCAGCAACATGTCTAACCCTCAAGGTATAATGCTTCAGGTGGAACTGAATTTACTGACACTGGTCTCCAGCAAGACTCTTCATATGTTGTCATCCTATGAATCCTACGGTATACAGAGATGTTGTCTTCTGCTGTACTTGCCTTAATGCCTTAGTAAGTCCCTTACTGTTAAAAAATAGAGGCACAAAGTTGTACCATTTGAAGTTCTGGGGTAGATGAGTGGCTAATTGGATGCTGCTTGATTAATTAATTGCAGTTATGGGTAATTTCCCATAAAATATCTGAAAGTCATTTAACAAAATTTTTAAAAAATATCAACAATAAAAAAATGCCCACTTAAAAGCTTGCTGGTAAAGAAAGGTCTTCAACAGGTATCAAAAGGATACTCGAAGCATCATTTGTCTGCTATCTAAAGCAGGCATCCCCAAACTTCAGCCCTCCAGATGTTTTGGACTACAATTCCCATCATCCCTGACCACTGGTCCTCTTAGCTAGGGATCATGGGAGTTGTAGGCCAAAACATCTGGAGGGCCGCAGTTTGGGGGTGCCTGATCTAAAGGATAGGAACCACCACATTTAAGGCTCAGTTCCTACATCACATGGAATGGACTCCTGATAAAATGGTATTCTCCCACTCCTACTCCCTTCCCTTAAATCGCCATCAGTCCAGATTATTTGACTGCGATCTGCCATGCCCGCTTGGCACCATCATTAACATCTTTTTGATTCCAGGACAAAAAAGCCTCTCGCTTCTCCCAGGTATTTGATGGATTGTGACGATCTTGCTCTTTATTGATATGTTTTTGCTGCTGTTTTATTGGGTCTGCTCTCTCCTTTTCTCTTAAAATTTTGTGAGAGTTGCTTAGAGACCCTTTGTGCTGAAAGTGACTAATAAATTGAATTAATGATTGTGGCGGTGGGGGTCTGGTTTTTCTGCTCCTGCTCTTCCTTAAATTTATAGCCCCTGACAAAAAATGGCTCAAATGCTAACAAAAAGCACTGGTGCTTTACTAAGGTATCTGTACATGGTCGGAATTACATGTGTCAGTAGAGCTACATGATTTTTTTTTACTTTAACTTTGATATCTGCTGCCAGGGACTGTAAATTTAATGAGAGCACCTGCTGCCCTCTTGCTAGTTAATTCACAGTGATTTGCCTCAACGAAAGAATTTTTTTTTAAGCCTCTGTTCTTCAGTAATAAATTACCAGCCTATATTATAGCCTAAAGGGTCTTTGATTCATGTAATATTACATTTACACTAAGCACTCCTGGCAGTGGGGACATTTAGCTTCTGAATTGAGGGGGGGGGGTCTATTTAGTGGAGAGGGGAAGTGGATGGTGAGATTAAAATAAAATGAGAAGATCAATTGCCTGAATGCTGACAGCCGAAGGGAGGGTTTTGTCCTCGACCTCACGGGCCTCAAGCAATTATTTTCACAATGCCAAAAGTCCCCAACTAACACAGATTTTACTACATCCAGTGACAGAATACAATATGGGGCTGTTAAATGTAATGTTTTTTTTTGGGGGGGGGAGAACAAATAATGACTTTCGTGCAATTTTCCTGCTCGTTGTTTTTTCCTTCCTTAAATTGGAGATCACGCATTTGTTCATAAAATTAATGCCATTGCAGTGAGAGAGAGGAACATCGTGTAAACAGCAACCTATGCTTTCTTTTATTATTTTTGTTACAGCTTAGAAACACTTTTGAAAAGAAGAGGAGGGGGAGAAATCGTGTCCTCACAGAGGGCACGTGTTGCGGTGAGATCAACGTGACTGAACCTCTAAGGTTGTGGGTGGGTCGTTTGGATAGCCACAACGCCCAATTGGCTGTCCCTCGTTGCTGGGTGCAATTTGGCCAATGGGAAGAAGGCAAGGGTTTCGAGGGACCTATTTAAGCCCATGCATGTGCCGCTGAGCTTCCTCTTTTCGCTTGTGCATCGGAACACCCGCCCACCTCTCCCTATATTTAGGTTTTTTTTCAGAGATTGACCTTGCTATGCCGTCGTGTGTCGTCTGTCGTTGGGACAGGGGCACAGTAGGAATTTCCTCACTTGGCTGATTGGCTGTTGCCATTTGGGTTTCGCCTGCCGCGTAGCAAATCGTCACAACTTGTACGGTTACGGATAGGCACTGGTTCAAGGTGGATAGGGATACGGAGCTGTGCTAATCCCTATGTGAAGGGTGTTCCGTTAAAGGAATCCAAGGTCTCTAATTGGTTTGGTCAACCCCCAGTAGGAGGTTGTGCCCGTGCCTGAGTCCTGAGGAGCATCTGGGGAGTGGACAGTCTGTTCCCAGGCTCTTCACCTTCCCCAGGTGTTAACCCTTGGCTAACCTATGGTGTGCACTGGGTCAGCGCTACCTACCGTGTTTCTCCCAAAATAAGACACCGTCTTAAATTTATTTTTCCTCAAAAAAAAAAAAAACACCACTATGGCTTATTTTCAGGGGATGTCATTTTTTTTTTATTAAGTATGGTTCAGTTTAACCTACAAGGTTAACTTACAAGGTTAAACCTACAAGGCCTATCACTATGGCTTATTTTCGGGGTATGGCTTATATTCCTTGAATGCTTAAAAATCCTGCTATGGCTTATTTTATGGCTACGTCTTATTTTCAGAGAAACAGGGTACCGCGGGCGTAGGGAGCTAGTCGAACCAGAGCCTATGCAACCACTCACTTATCTGTTATCAATAAAGTTGTGGCCTAAATTCTGCCAAAAAACCAAAACCAAAATTTGAGTCAAATGTGTTTTGATTTATGGGGGAGTTCTCGGGATCTGAACACACAATAAAAAATTAACATTTAATAAGGTAACTTTTAAAGAGAAAACTCGATAAGCAAATTCATAAATTAGTATTGATGAGGACCAGATGAGGATCAGCTGCAGCGACTCTGATGCTTAGGGACACAGTTTTTGGGGTGCTTATCCTGTAGGAGCCCTGTTGCAATTAATGGGATACTGAACCCCTTCTGCTTAGTCTATTTCACAAAGGTGAGGAGAAATGGCACCATTGATGGGGGAGCAGAGGTTGGTTGGCTTGTTTGCTTGAAGTGCCAAAGAAGTTCCTCCTTGCTGCCAGTTCTACAAACAGACCTTATATGCATCACCATAGCCTAACCTAGGCTTCCTCAACCTCGGCCCTCCAGATGTTTTGAGACTACATTTCCCATCATCCCTGACCACTGGTCCTGCTAGCTAGGGATCATGGGAGTTGTAGGCCGAAAACATGTGGAGGGTCAAGGTTGAGGAAGCCTGGCCTAACCATAGCTGCCAAGTTTTCGCTTTTCTCGCGAGGAAGCCTATTCAGCATAAGGGAAAATCCCTGTAAAAAAGGGATAACTTGGCAGCTATGGGCCTAACCCAATCATCCTTACCAAACTGGTCATATTGCATATATTAAGAGTGCACAGTTTGAAGTGACTGGATGCATAAAAACGGACTCCTTTTGGAATGGAAACATTGTCCAGGCCCATTAGATATTATTCAAAGCTTTACTTGCAGAGCTTTCTACAAAGCAGAACAAAAACATCAAAGATTCATCCAAATAATTCCATACAATATATCTTGCTGTCCAGCTCAGCATCTTAGAAATAAAAGAAAGTTCCAAGAAGAAATAGGATATTCCAAGGAAATTCCAAGCAAAGGTCCTTACAGCCTCCATTTTTCCTGTGACTGTTTTCTAGGAGAACCATTTACACATCCTTACTCAGCCGCCACAATTCCAAGATGGCAAATTTGCAATTCAACACCTCTCATGTGATCACAATGTTAGAGCTACCAGAAAACAATGACAATACTGTAGTTAATTGTCAACCCATCTAGGCAGCTCAGAGAGTTCTTCTTACTTAGTGGATTAAGACTAGAAGTGGGTGAATCTGTCAGTTTGAGTTTCTCTCAGTTTCTCATCTTTCTAGTCAGTTCTCCACAATCCTACATCAGTTTGGGGCATTTCTTTTTTTCTTAAAAAAATCATGATGAAAATTAATCAGCTTTTATTAAGAATTTATCCCACTATACACAGTTTTATATGCAATTTTGCCCAATGCATGTATTTCTGCAGGCATTTCCCCCTAATACAGTGCATTTTTGTATGTTGTTGCATAAATGTCGGCACTGTTATGTTCACTTTTTATCACAGTATATGCATTTTTGGTACACATTACTTGACTGAAGAACTTGCACTGCAAATTAAGAAGTGTGAATTTCAAAGGATGGCTGTATTTGTGTATTTTGTGGGGGAATTTGGTAGATTGGCTTTTAAATGTGAATTGAACAGAATTTATCCCTCTCTACCGGTATTATTTGAGACATAACCTAGTGAATTGATGCTCAGGCCCCAGAGCTGTTTAATATTGTAGGAGTAAAGAGCAGAAATAATAACAATAATAAATAATAACAACAACAACTACGACTACTACTTTTGGCCGTCAAAAATAAAACATCTCAGATGGTACATTTGCAGTTAAGCGTTGTTTTCCAATAAGAACCAAGGTAGTTGAAGCTGGCAGCCTTCTTAAAATTATTAATAGCACATCAAAGACTCTGATAAAGAGCTCCTGTGTTAAGCAGCTCAATACAATAAAATCTCATTTTATTAGTGGTTTAGAAGTAATTCAGTTTGAATAACCGATAATTGTGATTTGTTATCGTCAGGCATTAAGTGGAATTGTAAAGTTTAATAATTATTTGTTTAAATAATGAAATGGTTTGGTGTGCTGAGGATCGTCCAGCGCAGTAAAGATTTATTATCTTTAATAATCGGATTAAACAAATAGATCTCAGGAGAATCTTTCAGCTACCTTAAGTGAAGTGGTAATAACATTACTAATTAAAGAAGCACATTGATAGCTGCACAGATGCACAAGTGACATAGGACCCCGCTGCTTGTAAATCAGCCTTACTGAGTTGAATTCTAAGCCCGAGCAATAATTTGAAATTGTGCCTCTTAGACTCGTAATTTCACATACCAATCACAGGTCATATTGAATGGAAAGTACTGAGGTTTGTCATAACTGATGACTAAGCTTAAACTATAGTAAGAGTGTGGTTTTTTCTTCTTCTTCTTGTGTATTTAATGCAAGATGGGTTTCTTTTCATAGTAAACAAATGCTGAAACTGAGCACAGAAATTAACAGAAGGGAATCTATTGGTTGTATCCAGATGTGTTCCTTCACTCCTAGAAAGCTCCTGGATTACTTTTACCTTTTTTAAAAAAATTAAAATTATTTAGGCACTGATTGATTTAAAAGTAAAAATGTCACTAAAAAAGAAAGAAACCAGCCATCAACAGTGGCTTGGCAGACAATAAAATACATCACTGGCTGTTGTGGTTACAGGAAAGCTCAGCCATTTTCAGGAAAGGCAGGAACCCGGGAAAATGCATCGGAGTACAGATCTTAACCACCACAAAAATAAGCTAAGCACAGCAAACAATAAAATAATAAAAAAATCAAATCTGCAGTCCCATAAAAGATAAATGTTACTGAAGTCTCCTCTCCCCATTGATCATTGTTGGGTGCAATTTCTTCTCACATTAATTGGTGGAGAATGGATGGTGTAGAACCAGTCATTTCAGATAAATATATATTTTTGTGGGACAAGTTTGTGGCATATGTCAGTCAAATCCAACATTCTAAGAGAAGACTAACTCATAGCTGCCAAGTCTCCCGTATTCCCCGGGAAACCCCCGTTTTTCCAGCTGCCCCCAGCCGAAAAAACGGATTGTTTTGTTTTTCCCCGGTTTATTCTGGGGCGGTAGCCATTTTGGAACTGGGCGGTTCCCTTACTGTGAGAAGTGAAGTTACATACAGGGAACCAGGCAGAGGGCCTTCTCGATAGTAGCACCCGCCCTGTGGAACGCCCTCACATCAGATGTCAAGGAAATAAACAACTATCTGACTTTTAGAAGACATCTGAAGGCAGCCCTGTATCAGGAAGTGTTTAATGTTTGGTGTTTTATTGTGCTTTTAATTCTGTTGGGAGCCACCCAGAGTGGCTGCGGAAACCCAGCCAGATGGGCGGGGTATAAATAATAAATGGTTGTTGTTGTTGTTGTTGTTGTTGTTGTTGTTGTTGTTGTTGTTATATTTGTCTGCCTTTCTATCTATATACCGGTACCTCATAACAACTTTAGCCATAACAACATACGGTAGTTTATTCACTCACCTTAAAAAAAAAGTAAAGGGATGATAACTTTGGCATTTATATATTCTGCACAAGACCCATTTAGTGGTTTATAACATCAATAGTGTAAAACCAATGAGGCAGAAAATAGACATATAGTTCTGTATATCTTTCCTGTTGACATTACACACACACACACACACACACACACAGAGAGAGAGAGAGAGAGAGAGAGAGAGAGAGAGAGAGAGAGAGAGAGAGAGCCTTGGGGAGTGAGTGTTTGAACAAAGAAATGATGTTGGGGAGGGCAACTTAACCCAATTCCTTCTGGCCATTTTTCCCCTGCTCAGAACCAGCCTCCACTGGTCTTCTGCCACATGGTGGGGAAGGTAGACTTCTAACACACACAAAAATGAACAAAGGATATAGCGGTATTCCCTTCTTCATTCAAGCTCACACATTTAGTAACATTTCAGATCTAGGTTGGGCCACAGAAAGCCTCACTAATGGTTCCTCATCATGCTGGAAAAAGGTAACATGTGGGATGTTGGAGGGTTCTGTCATGGGCCCATTGTTGTTCAACCTCTTTATAAATGACTTGGATGAAGGAATTAGGGGGTGCTCATCACATTTGCAGATGACAGCAAACTGGGAGGGGTAGTTAATGCAGCAGAAGACAGAATCAGGATTCAAAATGACGTCAACAGATTGGAGAACTGGGCCCAAACCAACAAAATGAATTCCAATAGAATTCAAAGGTTCTATACTTAGGCAGGAAGAATCAGCTGCACAGATATAAGATGGAGAACATCTGGCTTGCCTGTAGTACATGTGAAAAGGATCTAGGGATCTTAGTAGAGAAGAAGCTTAACTGTGTGATACAGCAGCAAAAGCAAAAAAGAAAAAGAAAAAAAGCTAATGTTATTCTAGGCTGCATCAACAGAAGTACAGTGTCCAGATCAAGGGAAGTAATAGTACCACTCTATTCTGTCTTGGTCAGACCGCATCTGGAATACTGTGTCCAGTTTTGGGTGCCACAATATAAGAAGGATATTGACAAGCTGGAACAGATGCAGAGGAGGGCAACTAAGCTGATAAAGGGTTTGGAAACTAAGCCTTATGAGGAACAGTTGAAGAAGTTGGGTATGCACAGTCTAGATAAGAGACTGAGAGGGAATGTGATAGTCATTTTCAAATATCTTAAGGGCTGTCATGTGGAAGATGGAGCCTGCGCCAGAGGGCAGGACCCAAATCAATGGATTCAAGTTAAAAGAAAGGAGATTCCAATTAATCAGGAAGAACTTTCTGATGGTGAGAGCTGTTCAACAGTGGAATGGATTCCCTTGGAAGATGATGGACTCTTCTTTCTTGGTGTTTTTAAAGCAGAGGTTGGATGACCATCTCTCCTGAATGCTTTAGTTGAGATTCCTGCATTGCAGCGGGTTGGACTAGATGACCCTTGGGTCCCTTCCAATCCTATGATTCTAAGCCAAAAATGTAGATGCTTCCTTATCTTATACCAGTGGTGGCGAACCTTTTAGAGACCGAGTGCCCAAACTGTAAACCAAAACCCACTTATTTATTGTAAAGTGCCCAGAGTTGTTGAGCTTTTTGGGGGAGCTGCTGACCAAAGTTTTGGAGCTTTTTTGAGGGGGGTCGCAAAAGTTGCTTTGCTTTTGGGGGGGATGCCCCAAAGCTGCTGAGCTTATATGGAGGGAGAGAGAACACAAATAAATGATGAATAATACCTTCTCTGGAACTAACACACAGCACCAACATCATCGTCTGCCAAAGCGCCAAAAAATCTAACGCTGTTACGCCCAATCAGAAATAGACAGTGACACAGCAAATTGAAAAACAGACCAATCACCAAACACAATCTCCGGGTACCGGCGAAAAAAAAAAAAAAGTTCCAGGTTTTAACAGCGGACACAAGCTGTAGTGTGAGGGGGAGTGGGAGAACAAATGAAAAAACAACAACAACAACAACAACAAGAGCACAGGTGGGCCAATGGCGCATGTGCCAAAAGTGAGGGCTCTGCGTGCGAAGCCTGGCACATGTGCCATAGGTTCACCACCACTGTCCTATACCATAAGAGGGTTGGAGCACCTGCCTTTCCTCACCTAAATAATTTCCCTTCTTTTGGAAACCCAAAACACTGAAAGAGATTTTGCCTCAGATGATGAAGAAGAAGAGTTTGGATTTGATATCCCGCTTTATCACTACCCTAAAGAGTCTCAGCGGTTGACAATCTCCTTTTCCCTTCCTCCCCCACAACAAACACTCTGTGAGGTGGGTGGGGCTGAGAGACTTCAAAGAAGTGTGACTAGCCCAAGGTCATCCAGCAGCTGCATGTGGAGGAGTGGGGAATCGAACCCGGTTCACCAGATTACGAGTCCACCGCTCTTAACCACTGCACCACACTGGCTCTCACCTAGGATTTGGGGGCAAAATTGTTCAGTTTTCCAGGGTTCATTTGCATTTCCAAGCTCAAAGGACCACAAGCACAAGCTCTATGCTATTGGAGAAAGACTAATGATTTAACAAGCTTAGCAAAATGGAAATATCTAACCTCCCATCACGCTGAGTATATCTTTCTTTCATTAATGCTCTGCTGTTTTCTTGAGCCACCTTCTGTGTCTTTCAACTGTCCTCTCTGCGCTGAGGAGCATGGAGGGGGGTCCTGAACTCCATACAATGAATGAGATCTGCCATGCTAAGAGTAATTAGTTTATTGACGTCACTTTGGCTTTCGGATCACATTTAACTGAGCTGCTACTCCTTGAAACAGTAGGTCATTTGTAGCACATTATGCAAATGTAAAGACTAATCTTTTGCATAATACATAAGGACTTAGTTTTTCCATTAGCTAATTTATCGGTCTACACAGGAGCTATGAATGCCGATTTTTATTAAGCTCTTCATTAAGTCAAAATTGTAGCTGAACTCATGTGTGCTACTTTTATATATGTTAGAAATATTATACCATCGGAGGACATGGAGGGAGGGAAATAAACTGTGTGTGAGAAAGAGAGAGAGAGAGAGAGAGAGAGAGAGAGAGAGAGAGAGAGAGAGAGAGAGAGAAATACATATGTATCTGTTCTGAATGCAATGAAACAATCAGTTTCTGGCAGATTACTCTTCTGGTCTAACTAGAATGGCCCCCACTATTTAAATTGTGTGGGTGTGCCCCCATCATGTGATTGATTATATGGGGTGGGGCTTAACTGCCCCCCCCAAATATTTTATTCAGGTTGGCACCCCTGTGGCCAATAAACTACTTTTTAATAATATGTGTACTGGTTTTCATTATAACAAACATCTTATAACAATAAAAATTAAGAAATAAAAAATAAAAATGTGAGCAACTGTATCATTTTTCATAATGTTTGTGCATTCAATACAGTACCAAAATATGGGATTTCTCCAATCCCTTGACTTCCGTCTACCTCCTCCGTGGTTCCATTACCGTATTACATGGTTAAATTGTGCATGTCCAAATCATCAACATCAAAAATGGAATATGCAGAGATGGCCAAACTAACTGGTAGACTTAGAATGTTACCGGGATGGTAACAAATTTAAAAATGAATGGGAAACTTTTATTGCATATATGACAAAGCGTTGTATACATGTAAATACATCAGCAGGATTCTAAAAACACTTGCAATATGATCATAATAGATAAAAATAGATATGAACATAGCCAATAAACTACTAATTCATTTAAAAGTGTAATCTAGAAATGCCCTAGAGCTACCTCTTTCATGCATTTTTTACTGTTGCTATGCCCGGGCTCATATTGGTACCAGGGAAACGAAAATCACTTCACTGAATTTCACACACCAGGTTCTCCTTTCACTAAAGACACAGTCCATTTTCCCTACTTACTAGGATTGCAAAATTATGCTTTCAATGAGAGCAGCCTGAAAATACAGCACCAGTTCTCCACTTGGTGAAGCCAAAATAAATCTTCCGAACAGAGCATTTTCCACTGTAAGATGCATTTTCGAGTAACTAGTTTTTATTTGCTGCAGAGCTCAGAGAAATCAAAGGCAAATATGTTTTCATTAAAATAAATTAAGATTCCTTGAGAACTGATTTCTTACTTCGCCGGAAGCACATCCTGCATAACAGCTAGTATATATAATTTATATGTGATGCTTCGTACAATATGTACATGTAAGTAACTGCATTCCTTAATAGAGCTCCGTATTATCTCCTATGGGATAAATGTAGTTAACAATGGGCGAGATCTACTAAATCAAAGCAGCCTTTGGTAACGGTTTGAAATCCACCAATAAAGTACATACGAGATTTTAATACAATGCGACATTCCTACTCACATTGCAATAAAATGGCATTTAACAGTTTTAACAGTCAGAGACAACTACTGAGAAGGAATGGTGCAATTAATACCGTATTGAGAGCTGGTTTCAGAAACAAGCAAACGAAAAATAAAGAACCATTTTTACCTGGTGGTTACAGTGCACAGTAACTTTCACAAGTCCATCCTCTGCCCTTTTCTGATGGCATACTAGTTTCTGCATGGGGAAAGGGTGTGTGCAAAAAGCTCCTCCCAGGTGGACTATATGGCTAAGTAGGCTTCTCATACGACAAAATGAAAAGTCACATAGTTGTGAGCAAGCCTTTGGGTTGGAGCCAGAACAGTTAGTTACACTATGGGCTTAGGTACCCTTGAACACATGTGACTGGATTTCAATTAGACAGAAGCACAACTGAGGGATCCCCCAGAAAAATCCACTCCTTGCTGCCGAATCTGAGCAAACATCAATCGGCTTTTCCGCGAATTGACATTTGCTTTGATTCAGAGGTAAAGAGCGGGTTTTCCCCAAGGAAAACAGGTCCACCACATATGAAGGAATGTACCCTTGACCTCGTTGCATCTCCAGCACTTTCCCACCTTGCGGGGATGTTGGGATTGCAAACATGTGCTCCGTTGGAGTGGCTGGGTCTGTGAAGGTGTTGCTCAGTTCTAGGCTGCAAGATAGCGCCTTCCTTTATGGGATCCTGTTATGTTGCTGCTGCTTCCTGTTCTGCTTCATGGCTGAACAGAGCCCTCCCCAGCCTCTACTGAGGGTCTCTGCAGGCAGGTTGGTGGGACGAAAGCTGGATCCCTGCCTCCCCTTCTGAAGTGGCCAAAGTCAGAGTGGAAAAGGGAGATCCTTCCCTTTCCAACCCATGTTCCCACCACTGGGCCTCTCCCCATTTCTTCTCCCCACCCACCCCATGCATCGGAGTCTGCCATTCCAAAAATGAAAGTACCCAGAATCCTTTAGGAAATGAACATAGATGTATAAAACAAAGCAGGAGTGGTTTCTGTTTCCCGAGGCATGTGAGTCCCGAGGAACAACCAATGGAGAAGGAAGGGAGCAGGTGTGACTGATTGTTTCTTATTTCTTTGATGTCCAACAAGTGGTCCATTAAAAGTAATAACCACTCTTTACAAATGACAAAGAGATCATGTATGCATTAGGCAGATAAACTGTGCATTGCTAGTAAAACTGATTAGACAAACAGTTCAGGGATCTGGCCCTGTGCCCAACTTTACAAAAGAATGTTTATTAAATTATTAAAATTTATGGGTTGATAACACACTTATACAATTTATAGCAGCTGTAAAGTGTTTTTAAGTTTTGGAAAAACAATAAAGTTGATTTAATAATCCCTTAATCTTATACTCAACTTCCCCCGGAATTTTCTTCAATGTCACCTCATAAATTACAATTTATACTACATTACAGAAACACTAAAATAAACACTACATGAGATTTCATCAGATTCATATATTTTGTTGAGTTAACCAGGAAGTGCAACGCATATCACAAATAGCCATTACACACTAAGCCCTGGGCGTCACATGCAAAAAGAAAAAACCCATCTGCCAATGATAACACGGAAATTTTTGCTCTCTTTTCACCAAGAGCTCTCAACTAATGACTCTTTAAAGAGGCTGAGCAGGCAAGCTGTCTGTGTCTGTGGTAATTCAACTGTATAAAAACAGGACTGAATCATACTCAAATGATAATTACTGTAAATAAAACTTGTTTTTAAAAGAAAAAGAAAAAAGAAAGGGTTTATGACAGATCCTGCCATCCCTCTTTCTAACCTAGAACAATATTAAAAGCACCACCATTTTACAAAATATGCCTACTGCCAATGAAATAGTGGCCTTTACTTACTTACTTACTTACTTACTTACTTACTTACTTACTTACTTACTTAAAAGGTAAAGGTAAAGGGACCCCTGACCATTAGGTCCAGTCGTGACCAACTCTGGGGTTGTGCGCTCATCTCGCATTATTGGCCGAGGGAGCCGGCGTATAGCTTCCAGGTCATGTGGCCAGCATGACAAAGCCGCTTCTGGCAAACCAGAGCAACACATGGAAATGCCGTTTACCTTCCCGCTGTAGCGGTTCCTATTTATCTACTTGCATTTTGACGTGCTTTCGAACTGCTAGGTTGGCAGGAGCTGGGACCAAGCAACGGGAGCTCACCCCGTCACAGGGATTTGAACCGCCGACCTTCTGATCAGCAAGCCCTAGGCTAAGTGGTTTAACCACAGCGCCACCTGGGTCCCTTACTTACTTACTTAACCCCATACTGGAGTCCTTCTGCAGAGAGGATACAAATACAATTAAAAAATACAAAGGGAGAAAATGTATAGTGAGCAAAGTGTGAAAGTGCATGTTCAGATTCCATTATAAATGTTGCAAGCGTTCGTTTTCCTAAAGGAAGACAGCCAGAGTGGAATGCACAACATAATGGAACCAAAAGAATAATGCCGGAATGGAACTGGATAAATCTATGCCATGTTCCAGTTGGCCAAGATTAGCCACCTTGTGGTCCTTCCATCAGTCCCAGCCAGCATGGCCAATGAACAGGGATTATGGGAATTGTGGTTGAACAAGAGCCGGAGGGCAGCAGATTAGCCAGCCCTGCTCTGAAAGGTAAAAAGGTAAAGGACCTCTGGTTGGTTAAGTCCAGTCAAAGGCAACTATGGGGTTGCGATGCTCATCTCACTTTTCAGGCTGAGGGAGTTGGTGTTTGTCCGCAGACAGCTTTCCGGGTCATGTGGCCAGCATGACTAGACCGCTTCTGGTGCAATGGAACACCGTGACAGAAACCAGAGCGCATGGAAATGCCCTTTACCTTCCCGCCACAGCGGTACCTATTTATCTACTCGCGCTGGTATGCTTTCGAACTGCTAGGTTGGCAGGAGCTGGGACAGAGCAACGGGAGCTCACTCCGTTGTGCAGATTCAAACCACCAACCTTCCAATTGGCAAGTCCAAGTCCAAGAGGCTCAGTGGTTTAGACCACAGCGCCACCCGCGCCCCCTGTTCTAGACCTTGCTGGAGCATATTACTGCCTATAGTCTAAGGACTTACAGTACACATCAAAAATTTAAAAATAAGGGCTGGTGTTGTTGAAGGAGAACATATGAATTCAGGACTGTGTCATTCTGCGATGAAGGAAAAGAAGGCCATTCTAGAGGGGACATCTCTGATCAGAGTTACGTAGTCCATGCCTATTGTAGTCTACAAGGAAATTTTGTTAAAATACTTAATAACAGTATATAGTATATAGTATTTGGTATATAGTATAGTATAGTTACTTTGGGGACAATAAAATAATCGGATTGCTCACTGTGAATGAAGTGCTTAGTCACCAGGGAAAAGTTATACCTTACTTTACATATTAAATTTCAGGAATTGGCCAGAGTTCTCCATAGCTGCTTTTGGGGAAACCTATAAACATATGGCCCTTGAGATTAGGAGAAATGGCCACCCCACCCCCCATCCTCAATAGGCTCACTTCTCGTTTCTTTCTTCAAATTTGTAGTTTCAATGGCGCTGGTTGGTGGTATAAGCACTAAACTTAATCATTACCATACAAATGAGACTTTCCAGGTCTTGCCCTGTGTAAGCAACAGTATATACTCAGCCCGGATGGTATAAATCAAGTTCATTGGACATAAATATCCCCGACTGCACAGTCCGCAACAACCTAGGAACCTATCAGCGTTCAGGTAATGCTTTCATTTTCGTTTTCTTTTCTTTTTTTCATTTAGAAATGTTCCAGGTTTTTATTATCCGTATTAAGGACAGATGTGTTTTGTTAGCATTACAGTTAAACATTTTTCAAATTTATTGCTGACATTTTATATACTGTGCCCCAAGGTTCTTCCTAAGACTGAAATAAACAGACTGTCTCCTTTAAGAGGAATCTGAGAATTAAATGTATTCCAGAGGTATAACGTGTGTGTTTTTTAATTGAGCAAACAAGAACATTTGGTTTTTTTACTGTAGTTCAAATCCTTCTCAATCTTTTTTTTAATGCTTTCCATGTACTCATTAGAAATTTTTATTGATTTCTAGGCAGTACCTTGCATTAATTTGGACTCTGCTGCAACCACAATGGGTAAAACAAACATCTGGAAATTTTTCAGTGTGTGATAGACTTCACAGACTCCATAAGAAACTTTTACACCACAGTAATCCTTTCAATGTAATTATTGAGGATATAACCTTTCAATAAAATGTGCAACAGGACTTTCTCACCACCATTAATTTGTGTGTCTTTTTTTCTTTTTGCATTTTCTGCAGTTTTGTTGTCTGTACAATCCCCAAAGCAAGCTATCATCCACATAATTAACTTTTTGCTTTCCCCCAGAGATAGTGAATGAATTCATGTTCCGGGGAGAGATAAAATTATTTTTGTAGACTTCAAAGAAGCTCTGGGTGAATATAACATTTGGCAGGACAAAATCGTTTTATTCGACACTGTAATATAAAACCCATCATTTTATCCAACGCTGTACATCGCCACTGAATTAAAAAAAATTCAAAGCAGAGTCAGATGTAGGAATGAGGAAGAAATTTGGTTCAGATTGCATTTTAATGTAAAACTACTTGATTTGCATTTACCAGAAAAACATGTGAACTGAAACAGAAGCTGTCAAAAAATGCTCTTTTCTGAATTTTGCTATGCAGTTTTCCAACCATGTATACAATATAGGGTTACTATTAAACTGATACAGTGCAGTTGCAACTCACACGAGGGTCCTGTTCCAGAGGCACCCAAAATCACACATGCCCATAAGCTGGTGGCTGGCTGGCAGGAGTAGGAACTCCCATACAGAGGACCTCCCTGTACCTCTGCTGCCTTCCATCACTTCTCCATGCACAGCCATGGCATTGAGAGGGCCATAACAGATTGCTTTCCCTCCTCTCTGCAGCAAGGAAGGAAGATTGGAGAGTGGCAACCAGCTCTCCTTGGGTGTGAGATGGGCAGAGAAACAATGGAACCAGACAGCGGAAGAGGAAACCCAGTTCCTTCAACGGTGGAAGTGAAGAGAGAAGGGGAGGGACAGGCAGAAACTCCATGCCAGCCTTTTTCTTCCATTCTGAATCAATATGGTGGACCAAAACATGACTTCTGTGTGTCTGTGTCACTGTCCATGTGAAAAACACAATTATTTTTGGGTTTCTTCAAATTCCTGGGCAATGCCGGGCACTCCATGCTAGTACTTAAGAAATGCTTTCCATGTTTTCTCAAATAAGGCCCTTATCTCCTCCCACACTTCGTTTTTGTGTTAATTCCTCTAAAAGAGCACCTTGCCAGATTTTTTTCGATTCCATGGGTCAATATTTACATTCTGGAGTGTTTTTCAATTTTGAGCTACACCAGCTTGTGCAGCTGAGAGTAAATGACTCAACAGCTCTTTATGATTCAGGTCCACATTTCTATCCAGAAACAAATTTAACAACACCAGGGTCAGAGATGGATTTATCCATCGGCCAGGAAACAGGAGGACGGGATACACCTCAAGGAATTTGAGTCTTTGGTTCTCACAATTAGTAGAAATCTTTGCTGCTATATTTTTCACCATCTTGCTCTTGTCAACATGTGGAAAGGGTTGGAAGCTTTTGTTGAACCAGCTTTCCAGGCAGCTCAGAAGTGCTGTTGGCATGCTCCACGTCAAATAAACATCCTGAGTCCAAAGCCAAGCTTTCTCCTGGAACTTCCCAACGGGTTAAGAGAAACAGACCTTGCTTTTTAAGACAATGCACTAATCCTTACTATGAAGAGCAAGGGGGAGGAAACTTATCCTCATATTTCTGCTGTGTAATTTATTGCTGTTAAGACGGACCTTCAGCTCTGGAAGAGAAGGAGAGGGAGGGAGGGAGAATCAATATTAATCCACTCGTAATGGAAGGATGTGGTCACATAAAGTATGGCTTGAGAGTGCGGGGCCAGAGCCCGAGCCCGAAGACAGATTCTTGTACGTTTGCGATGGAAACAACAGACCATAACATTGTATTTGATATGGAAAAATCAATCACACCATTACAAGCTAGACTCCGTTCCACTCGGAGACAAGAATATAAAGTACTTCAAGCAGTTGTTAAACAGAAGCGGTTTCATGATTATTTAATCACTTTAGAGGTCAAAGCAATTAAAATATCACCTGTCAATACTTCCTCTAAGATTTGTTTGTTCTGGCAATGGATGTTTTCGTGGCATCTCTATGTTCTTTATTTAAACGGTGATGCCCCAAAATAATAAAACCAGCACTGTCATGACACACAGTATGGTTTTCCAACTGGAAATAACACAAGGTTTTCACACTGTAGGCTAAGCAATGAAGTGACACAAACCATCCCAGAAAGGGTGGTTGAGGGGCTACATCAGATGGATATTTTCCACAGCCTCGTCCTCCTATAAAACATTATTATTTTCCTAAGACCGTTAGTGCTTCTATTTTTTAAATATTTATTACATTTTTATACTGCCCTTCATCTGGCATAATAATAATAATAATAATAATAATAATAATAATAATAATAATGTCTTATTTATACCCCGCCCACCTGGCTGGGTTTCCCCAGCCACTCTGGGTGGCTTACAACAGAAAAAATGAAATAAAACAATTAAACATTAAAAGCCTCCCTAAACAGGGCCGCCTTCAGATGTCTTCTAAAAATCTGGTAGCTGTTTTTCTCTTTGACATCTGATGGGAGGGCGTTCCACAGGGCAGGCGCCACCACCGAGAAGGCCCTCTGCTAGCTTGACATCAACGGATAGGAAGTGCCTACAGAGGGTGGTGAATATAGCACAATATATTATGGGCTGTCCCGTGAATCCGCTGGATGACATCACAGAAGACCGTTGCCTCAGGAGAGTGAGGAAAATTCTTAGGGATGGTTCACACCCCGGCTGGCACTTTCTTGATCTCCGGCCCTGGGGCAGAAGATATAGAAGCATGATTAGTTGCACCAACAGGCTAAAGAACAGCTTCTATCCGTGGGCTGTTAGGCTGCTGAATGAAAAGATAACAACAGGGCAACTGACTTTTGGGTTTGGTGGGTGTGCGTCAGTAAATAAGGGGAATTAAGACTAAGAGAGCTGAGTGGAGGTGCTCGTGTAATCTCACTGTATACAAGTTGTACAAGTGACATTAAAGTATTTCAATTTCAATTTCAACCTGAAGATGAACCACAGGGCGGTTCACAGCATACAAATACAAAACGAAACCACAAAGTTGGACATTGTGGATTATGAGCGCTGTAATGCTTTGTGAATTTTATAATATGACTTTTATTGGGGTTATGCTGTTTAACCCAATTTTTTTAGTTGTTTTCTTAATAGTGCTTCACACAAGGCGGTTGTTTCACTGATGATTTGACAGTTACTTTACATGATTTGTGTTGTAGTTGTGATGTTCTGCCATGTTATTATTTATGGTATGTAAGCCGCTTGGTGACTCGTGTGAGTGAAGAGCGGCATAGAAATATAATTCAAATACATAAAATACATAAGAAAAGAAGACAGGCCAATAGCCTACCTGCCACAGACACATTTAAATGGCCATGGAGTGTTAATCAGCCAATGCCAGGTTGAAGTACTTTATTTTATAAATAACACATTTGGTGTCACCACAGCAGCAAAACCAGTGGTTGGCTTGGGCAGGTAAGATCAGCCTTCATTTTACTTTAAGTCAGAGGTAAGGAAACTATGGTCCTCCTGGTTTTGCTGGACCAGAACTCCTATCATGGCTGACCAAAGGCATCTGGAGGGCTACAGATTGAGCATCTTTTGAGGAGGAGCAGTGTTGTTAAATGGCAAAATGAATTTGCCAACTGCTCCGTTCCTTAATTTGATGCCTCATCCATATAGTTAAATGAGAATTTTCCACGGAGAGTAGCTGCAACATGAGGAAGATTTATTTTAAAAAAATAGATTATTAGTTCATCCATGGTGGGTGAAAGGCACAAGAGAAATGGGCAAAGGAAATTCTTCAACCACACTCTTAGTTTCTAACTTCTTCTTGCTTCTTCTTTGAGATGATTTCATAGTTCTTTGTGAGATGCTTCCATGACGCATCTAACAGAGACTTAGCATTCCCTGTTTTGTTTGTCACACTGTTTTGGCCAGGCCATGTCATTGTCTACCTACCTGACACCTGACATTATATATGGTGTCAGATGTGGGAAGATAAAGACATATCTGACCCAAAGAGGGTTTAGAGGCACCTCTGATCAGCTGATCACCCACACTTACAAAAAGCCATGTGTATTGTGCTTTGAAAGCAACAATCAGCTGATTGTCCATGTGGGCAAAAACAGGCCGCCTGAGATCATTATGATGTCAGGTGATTGATAGATGGGCATTCCCACCCACCTGTCAAACTTGGCCAATGGGTGGTAGGGAAAATAAGGATATGGCCTACCAGTCAGATCCAGTTTCTGTATATAGATTGCTCTGGTAAATGGTCATGACAAGTGTTTATTTTCAGACTTCTAAACACATGAATTAAATTAGGGTTAAGAACTCCTATGAAAAGGACAAGAGGAAAAAACCAATCACTTTATAAAAGCTATTTCTTAACAAGGATTCATAGTTAAGATGGTTATTTAGATCAAGAATGAAATTAAGTTTGACATGAAAAAATCAAAACAATTTTTTAAATTAAAACCATTTCAGATCTGCTAAAATTGCATTTTGTTTAAAATCTGTACAATGCCAACAATAATTAAGAAGAAAAACTATATATTTCACCTGACATGTCTGTATTAAGAACAAAAGCACTAACCAAGGGAGCTTTACATGGGTTTCTAACATTTCCAACCAGCTATCAAAATAATAGACTTAATTATTTGCTTGCTGTACAGATTAATTCTTTATACATTTGCTTCCTAGCAGATAATATGCAGCATGATTCTATGCATGTTTACTTAGAAGTCAGTCCCACTGTCTTCAATAGGCCTTATGCACAGGTGATATGAATAGATTCACAGCTCTGAAAACCTTTTATCCACAGGATATTATTTTTGCAAAACTAATGTCTTGAGTGCATGCTATGCAAAACGTCTCCCTTAAACAGGACATTGTATTTCGATGACTTTTACAAAGACCTAGCCAAACAGATAGAGACTAGTTAAATAGCATCCTGTCGAGGAAACAGTGGACGGTATTTAATTTGTGATGTTTTTTTTCCTTCATCTTCTTTTCTTCTTATTCCACTGCTCACTTGATACTCCTCCAAATTAATCAGTTCTGGGAAATGCCACCACAATGGCAGACCTCACTATGCAAAATGTTTTACAACTAAGCAGTTCCTTTCTAGCCATGAGTTGCCACCGTGACCGAACAACTGATGGCCAGCACTGTTTTTGTCAGATTTGGACAAGTGAATCAATAAAAAAGACACAGCGAAGGCTCAATGTGAACAGACACCACTAATACGACTAGCCTTTTGGGACCCACGGGAGTGTGGAACTGCTTTTCCATGTTAATTTCTCTCCAGCACTCTTGGGGTTATCCTCACCTTTGGCCCCTGTTAATTAAAAATTGCCTCTTGTTAAAGCTCCTTGGCAGACATTTCCCTCATGTTGGCCCATTTTGCTGGCTGCTGCGAGAGGAAATGAGAAAAGAGAAGGTCCTAAGATTGTTGTAAAGGAAACATTGACCAAATCCTATGTTGTCATCCACGGTTACTGTGAATGTAAAGCACAGTTTCTTTTTCTTATTATAATTTACTGACAGTTCGTGTAGAATAAACGTCACTGTGTTACAAATGCATGTTGTTGTTGTTCTAATAAAAGATACAATATTTTGGAGTTTCCTGAAGAAATTTTTCACTCAAAATACTCAAGCATTTTAGCTCCTTAATTGAATGTTATATCAGATAGATAGATAGATAGATAGATAGATAGATAGATAGATAGATGATAGATAGATAGATAGATAGATAGATAGATAGATAGATAGATACACACACACACACACACACACACACACACACACACACACACACACACCCCAATCACAGTTAGATTTTTTTGGAATGAATGGGTTGTTGTTGTTTTTTTATAGTTAATATAGATTCGTTTCACTATCTATATCTTCACTATCCAAAGTCGAGTTTGAATGGGAAGATATAGCTCAAAACTTTGCTCATTATTTTGTGACATTTTAGTTAGGCCTAATGAAGATCCTGTCCTATGGTAGATTTTAAATTTAGCTAGTTTCTGTTGTCTTGTTTCCCCTTTAATCTGGATTTCCTTTTTCCCATTAGCCAGGCTGTGCTGAAGGTAATTAGATTTCTCCTGTTGACATCTCTTTGTTGGCAATGCCTGCATTGTCTCCTAGCTACAGTTCGCATTGATTCTCCTTGACATGAGGTTTATTGTCACAGTACCCCTACGTCTCAGTGAGCCTCTTTTCCCATCCATAAGTGGACACATCTGTGGGTGCCTTTTGTCTTCAGTCTTATAATTCTGACTGTTACTTCTCACACCAGGCAGCTGTTTAATTTGTTAATGGAAGCTGAATCCATACATCACACTGGCAATAGGGTTGAGGCTAAAGTGCAAACTGCATTGACATAACCCGAGACAGCCGGTTGTTTTATTGTGAAGTGCATTGGACCAGTTTGACAGGATCTGAGAATCAGGACGTTTTTAAACAGGACACTGTTAAAAATATATCCTCCCAATTTGGGTGGGAGAGGGTTTTTAAAAAAAATAAAAAATCTGACGCAGTTAATATGATTTGGAGCAATCTGATAAATGCAGATGCCCCATCAGGCCATCTTCTACTGGCAATACCCCATGCAGTTTCTCAGTAACCGAGAAGAACCCTGCCATATGTTCGACAGGGAAAAAAAGCATTTTCATTCAGTTATGTGGTAAATATGAAGTGCAATCCCATTGGTGCAGAGGACAGAGAATCCGTATTGGAAGAATGGCCAAATCCTAGGCCCTGCCAGTCCCACGCTGGCTAATGATGAAGGGAGGAGTGGGGAGAATAACTATGTCAGTTCCAGAACTTGCATATTTTCCCTTACCTTTTGCGTACCTTTCCCCACCCTGCCCTCCCAGCAGATGTCAAGGCAATAAGTAACTATTTTACTTTTAGAAGACAACTGAAGGCGGCCCTGTTTAGGGAAGTTTTAAATGTTTGATGCTGTACTGTTTTTAATATTCGGTTGGAAGCCTCCCAGAGTGGCTGGGGAAACCCAGCCAGATGAGCGGGGTATAAATATATTATTATTATTATTATTATTAATTACCTTGTAAGGATTGTTGTGACAGCAGAGCTGGAGGAAGAATCAATCTGCTCTTGACACACCCTTCTTCCCCCTCCCCATCATTGGGAAACAAATGGCAGTGGAGGGACAGATGCCGTGATTTGTGGGGTTGCAAAAATGCACACATCAGTGCTGCACCTCTTTGCCCACCATAGGATTTTGTCCGAAACAGATTGAGCAGTTTTCACCACTGAAATGAATTTGTGTGTAGCGAAACAAAAACATGCATCAGGGAAGAGGTCTTTTTATGTCATGATATGCTTCACCTTTTGACATTGCGGGTTCTCCTTCACGGAGAGCACGTGTTGCGGTGGGGGTCTAGCAAACTACCCTGATTTGCTGGGGTGGGGGCTATGAGTTGGCCACTGTTCTGATTGGACCCAGGCTGTTGTTGGGGAGAAAAGCATGTTTCAATTTCAGAGGGAGAGCCAGGGGTACCCTGTTTCTCCGAAAATAAGACGTAGCCATAAAATAAGCCGTAGCAGGATTTTAAGCATTCAAGGAATATAAGCCATACCCCGAAAATAAGACATAGTGATAGGCGCAGCAGCAATGCCGGCCACGGCAGGAGGAGGGAAAAAATAAGACATCCCCTGAAAATAAGCCATAGTGTGTTTTGTTGAGGAAAAATAAATATAAGACGGTGTCTTATTTTCAGAGAAACACATAAGGCAGGCACATAGTTTATTCCTCCTCTTTGGCTGCATACTTCGGATCACCCGCCCTCCCTCCCTATGTTTAGGCCTCTGTGTTGACCTTGCTGTGCCTATCATGCTGTGCTTGGCAGGGGCCCGGTAGGAATTTTTCCATTTGGCTGATTGGCTGGTGCCATCTGGTTTTTGCCTACTGCATAGCAAATACAGTGGTACCTCTACTTACGAATAACTCTACTTACGAATGTTTCTACTTACGAATGGAGCTCCATCCGCCATCTTGGATGTGGTTTAGATAGGATTTTTTTCTACTTACGAATTTTTAGATAGGGTTGCTTCGACTTATGAATTTTTTCACCCAATGCATTCCTATGGGATTCTACTTACAAATTTTTTCGACTTACGAATGTGCGCTCTGAACGCATTAACTTCATAAGTAGAGGTACCACTGTAGTCACAACTTGTAAGGTTGGCGGTTAGGCATTGGTTATTTTGTTGGTTGTATGAGGCGTCTTGTTGACTGTGTTGGCCCCTCAAGTTAATGCCTGTGTGTTGGGGAAATTCCGTTCAGGAATACAGGGGCTCGATATGCAATGTCTGTAACCCCTGGTCGGGGGGCCAGGGCCACGCGAGAGCCCCTGGGAGCCTGAAGGGAGAGGGAAGGGCTAGCACACCCGGTTCCCTGTCTCTTCCTGTAGGGTTTCCCCTGTTGACTTAAGGCTAGTTCTGTCCTTAGGGGACAGTTGGTGAACCAATGCCTATGCAACTACTCACATATTTTGTATTTTAATAAAGTTGTGGCCAAATTCATGCCAAAACCCCAAAACAAAAATTCTGACTGTGGGGTGAATTATTTGAGGGGTGCTTTGGGGGACCTCGACACGCAAATTGGCCTTTAGAAATATTTCACACACACACACACACACACACACACACACACACACACACACAGAGAGAGAGAGAGAGAGAGAGAGAGAGAGAGAGAGAGAGAGAGAGAGAGCCCTTTGATAAACTTCAGATTAATCATAATTCACTTCTAGGGAAAGGAGACTCCCCAGCACAATGCTTCTTTCTAAAGTGGAGTTTCTGAATGATTTATATCACCAAATAGACGTGGAAAATATGTAGAACTATACACATGTAAATATCCACATGCATTTTACAGGAAAGAGTTGTGTATAGGTGCTGACAGGAATCTGGTAGTTTTCTGAAAACCCACGTGTGTTTCCATTAGGCAATTCTACACAGAGAGAGAAATGTAAAGTCAGAACCATCTGTAATTGGCTGGGATCTTGAGCTTCCATCTTCATGCCATCCTTAATATATTTCAGTTGAAGGAGACAGAAACTTAGTAATGAATATATCAGCATGGAAATCTTTTTCAGTTACAATACAAGAAAGGTTTCAGCATGTGCAATTGGACAGAATTAAACACCAGTTCCTCTTCAATATCATTGAACATTATCTATTCAGCAATTTCTGCCTTCCGATTATGAACTTGTCCAGCCACATTGCAGTTGGTAGAATTCAATCAGATGGAACACACTTTTTAGGCAGGGTTTTTCTGTATTTTGTGTGTGTGTGTGTGTGTGTGTGTGTGTGTGTGTGTGTGTGCCTCAATCAACGAACAGATGTAATAGATAAGAGGTGAAAAATACTTCTTTATTTGATGCTCATATATGTCACAGTCATGACTTAGGGAAAATAGACTTCGGCATGATATCTAATTCCAATATTTTGCCCCCACATCCAAAAGAAGACTGATAAGACAAAACTGGAAGAGAGATTATATTTATTAAAATTCAACAAACTGGGGGAGCTGCAACCAATGACACCACCACCACCTTTTATTCTGGGGTACTCAAGGGTATGGAGTACCGGCACTTCTCTCCCCCCCCCCGCCCCAATTTGTTTAAAGTGTGGCACTTACTATAACAACTTCATGGTGAGCACCTTTTTTCTTTTTTAAAGAAGCACTGGTATTTGATACCGAAATCCAGCATTGCCTGCGAGCGCAGCTTTCTTCCGATTGAAGTGCAGAGTGTTTGAGGACGAGGACATTCCAAAGCAACTACTCTATTCCAAACTTAAAAATAGAAAGTGTAATGCTGGTGGTCAACAAAAGAGGTTTAAAGACTCTCTCAGGACAAATCTTTAAAAATGTAGGATAAACACCAACAACTGGGGAACACTGACCTGTGAGGGCTCCATTTGGAGAACAGCCTTTAGGATTGCTAGGACTAGCAAGGAATTCTGCCAGTTACATTATCTGCAATCCCTGTGTGATTGTGGATGACAACGTTAAAAGGCTTATGAAATGCTAGCAATGGCTAGCAAATGCTTAACTAGCTAGTTAATTTTGAGCCTACCAGTTCTAGTTTAATTGATTGCTCCTACCACATGTGTTGAGGGATGTGGGTAGCACTGTGGTGTAAACCACTGAGCTTTGGGCTTGCCAATCGGAAGGTCGGCGGTTTGAATCCCCACAACGGGGTGAGCTCCTGTTGTTTGGTCCCAGCTCCTGCCAACCTAGCAGTTCGAAAGCACATCAAAGTGCAAGTAGATAAACAGGTACTGCTCCGGCGGGAAGGTAAAGGCCGTTTCCGTGCACTGCTCTGGTTTTGCCAGAAGCGGCTTAGTCATGCTGGCCACATGACCCGGAAAACCTGTCTGCGGACAAACGTCGGCTCTCTCGGCCAGTAAAGTGAGATGAGCACCTCAACCCTAGAGTCGTTTGTGACTGGACTCAGGGGTCCCTTACCTTTTTTTTACCACATGTGTAAATAACCCACATTTTTATGTGTTCATTTATTATTACATTTATATCCCACCTTCCCACCAAGGAACTCAAGATGTACACACGTGGCTCTCTTTATTCTCACAGCAACCTGGTGAAGTGGATTAGGCTGAGAGACAGTGACTGGTCCATGGTCCCCTAGTGAGTTTTGTGGCTGAGTAGCATTTTGAACCCTGGTCTCCCAGGGTCCTAGTCCAACATTCTTACCTTCCACCATGTATAATCCAGACCGGTTGCTTTTTTAAAAAATATGAACATTTAAATCCAAAGCACAGAAAGAAGCATCTATAGTCACACTTGAAACAATCAAATGTCTGAAACCGTGTGATTCAGCTGTTCAGTGACAGACAAGCAAAACATGTCATTGGTTGCCAATGTACAATGTACATTTCCCCACATAAAACAACAAAGAGGCTAGGATCCATTGTTTGTTGTGTCCAAAGATGTGGCACTGATGTATATGAAGGCAAAAAACCTCTTAACATTTGGTATGTGGTGTGTGTGTGTGTGTGTGTGTGTGTGTGTGTGTGTGTGTGTTTAAGTAAAATGAGACAACGCAACTCGCTTGTCCTCATGACAACTAGCTTCTTTGTCTAATTTCCATTTGTTTCTGTGGCAGCTAAAACACCTTGAAATTACCTTCTCCAGCATGGAAGAATGATTTCCCCCTTGCTCTAACTGTCAGAGTGATTAGAATTTTAATTAGTAAAGTGGAGAAAGCGCACAGGGAGGAAAATTACTGAGAGAGGGGGGGAAAGACACATGAAAGATTCACAATTGCAAGGGAGACAAAGAGACGTCTTAGAACAGGCTCCCAGCATGACAGTTCCACCAGCAATTCAAGTGCGGCACAAAATTCCATATGCTGCTAGTAACTCACTGCTGGCCATGCACTCCCCCCCTTTCTGACAACATGAAGCTGCTGGGGCAAAAGAAAACATTTTCATCAGTTGTCGCCCACAGGAAAGCCAATGATTTGTGTTTTTCTTTCGAGGATCTCAAGACTGCAGATGGCTCCGTTGCAAGATCCCTTGCGACCCTTTGATCTATTTTACTCCTAGCGATCTGGAGTGGAAGGAAAGGGAAAAATTCTGTAGATAGCCAATGGCATGAAAAACCCAAATGACCATTCATATTTCCACTGTGGGGTATGTTTTGAGTATTTTAAGCCCAGTTGTCATGTAGCATTTTACACACTGCAAAAGCCATTGTTGTTGTTGTTGTTGTTGTTGTTGTTGTTGTTGTTGTTGTTGTTGTTATTATTATTATACTGCCCCATACCCAGCGGTCTCAGGGCAGTTCACAGAATAAAACCAACATATAAAACCACAAAATACATAATAATAATAATAAAAACAACAACTCAATAGCTCCCCCCTCCCCCCAAAAAAACAAATTTTAAAAGGGCATAGGGTGTAAATCAGATCAACCAAAGGCCTAGTTAAAAAGGAACATTTTTGCCTGGTGCCTAAAAGTGTAAAGGTAAAAAGGTAAAGGACCCCTGGACAGTTAAGTCCAGTCAAAGGTGACTCTGGAGTTGCGGCGTTCGTCTTGCTTTCAGGCCGAGAGAGCCGGCGTTTGTCCACAGACAGCTTTCTGGGTCATGTGGCTAAACTGCTTCTGGTGCAACGGGACACCGTGAAGGAAACCAGAGCACACAGAAACACCATTTACCTTCCCGCTGCAGCAGTACCTATTTATCTACTCATACTGGTGTGCTTTCAAACTGCTAGGTTGGCAGAAGCTGGGACAAAGCAACGGGAGCTCACCCCGTCGCAGGGATTCGAACTGCCGATCTTCTGATTGGCGAGCCCAAGAGGCTCAGTGGTTTAGACCACAGCACCACCTGTGTCCCTTAAGGTGTATAATGAAGGCCTAAAGGTGTTTAATGAATGCGCCAGGTGAACCTCCCTGGGGAGAGCATTCCACAGGCGGGGAGCCACTGCAGAAAAGGCCCCGTTCTCATGTTGTAACCCTCTGGACCTCTTGAGGAGGAGGCACACAAAGGAGGGCCTCAGAAGAAAATCTCAAGGTCTGGGTAGGTTCATATGGAAAGAGACGGTCCTTGAGGTATTGCGGTCCTGAGCTGTTTCTGATACGGTTTCTTCATTCATAGCATACACACTGATCTTTTAAATGAGCATAATGCAAGAACATACAACAGTTGGTGCTAGATAGCTCACTTGGTTCAGAAAGTAGTTTGCTGCTGCCCCTGCCAATATTCTCTGGTGCTGATGGAGTGGAAAGAGGGACTGCACAAAGGAAAGGGGAAAATGAAGGTGGTTGAACTGCTCACTTCACAAGCTCAAAGAAAATTTTCAAGAGTTCCCACTGCTGTTGTGCTTGGTGGCAGCATACACCACTCATGTGTTTGGCTTTGCCAGAAGCCTAATGATGAAGACTTGTTGAGTTCCCCCATACAAGGAGTGATCCTGAGTAATCCCAGAACCTCCACCCCTTACATAGAGGAGCTCTACCTTTGCATGCGGCTGGTGTGGGGTATGTCTGGCACACATGCCAACGGTGGGGCCCACAGCAGTGGAAATGGCCCTGTGATCCTCCCAGAGATGTGAGAGGTAGTTGTCCAAACCCTCCTCCTATCATGCAGCCGTGGTCCTAATTGGAGAAATTGGCAGAACACCCCCACCCATCTCAGCCAAACCAAAAATCTCTTGGCTCACTAGTACAGAATTATTACTCAATCTGCCCTCTCTAGCTATGCTAGAAACAAAATACGATCTTATGTCAAGACAGTTTGTTTGTTTGTAGGATTTCTATAGCACTCAACACTACTGTTTCTTTGTGGCTGTACAACAGAGAAACAGCTTAGATCATGAAATCAGCTTAAAAAAAATAAATAAATCTTAAATTCAACATGGGTTGGAGTCATGTGCCACTCTCCTTCCTTGCCTGCTTTTCTTTCCTTTATGCTGGTGTATTTTGTGCCACCTTGAGATGCCCCTCAACATGGGAAGAGTGCACCAATTGCATGTTCTAGACTAATGTCTACCAGTAACTATTTCAGCATGAGAATCCTTAACTTTACTTTCTAACCATGCCTGGCCAGCTATGTTTGTGCTACTGCAGATTTTCAAATTTCATTCTTTTTGAATGTCAATTATGGTGTTTGTTTGTTTGTTTGTTTGTTTGTTTGTTTGTTTGTTTGTTTTAATAGCTTACCCATCTTGCCTAATTGGCCACATTTGTTTGGGCCGACTGTTTTTATTGAAATGGCCACAGCACTTTCCCTTTTCCTTTTAATGGGCTGACCCATTTTCCACCAACCTTGCCTCTGGAAGGCCAACATAACGGAGGTGGGTTAAATCATGCAGTCATTGTCCACCCTTGACCAGAAAATTCACATTATACATCATGTTCCAGAACCTCCAAATATGCTATTTCCAAACCACAAAGGTTAGGGCAATAATTTATCCCAGGATTCTCTGATGTGTTTTAGTGGCAAAGATTTGATAGGCGTAGGGTTAAGGAATGACACTACTCAGATGAACCCAAATAAATATGATATGGTCTACTTTCGATTTACGTTTGGCTTACATTCCAGGGATAAGCACTTAAAACCAAAATTGGGTATGGTCAAAACACTCTTTTCCAGCACCTCTGAACACTCTTGTCAATGTTTTTCCTCCCAGTTGCCCACCCCCTTCCTCCCCAGTCAAGTGCGTAAAGTTGAATTCGCACAAGTTAAATGCATGTAAGTTCCTAGTTGATTGTACAGACACCTTGCAGCAGGAATAGCTAATGCGGTGCCTCTCATACAGCTACTAAAACATTGTTCTATATTTTCGAAACATCATATTCTCTTCCCTCTATAACCACAAGCTGCTACTGTTCTCTGAAGGATCTTTGTCTGGTTATAGGCAAATGTTCCTCTAGGGCAACAAGCAGGCTTCATTGACCTTTTCTCTCAGAATGTAATAACACTTGACATGGTTGTAATTCATGAAAATCAATCCATAGAGTATTTTTTCTCATTTCAAGTAATTACAGGAGAGTTTTGGATCTAAATAAAGGTGGAAAAAGAGGTCATTAGGGAGAAACCATGTTACACTGAAGATAAAATTAGAAAGCAAAGTTCAAAGCTGCAATCCATACTAGAAGCCTCTAAACCATGGTTAGAGGGTAATAATTACAGCTCAGGTCAGCAGCCATCTGCTCTGAATAACTGAAAAATATGTTTAGATCTAAACTACACATTCTTTTTTCAACACTTCATATTTGTTTTAAATGTTGAGCAAATGCATTTGGCGGAATCAAACAATTAACAGTATGAGCCTATGTGCCATCTAGGCAGGAGAAAGCCCTAGGCAGAATTCAGGATTGTATGATCTACTATGTTTTAACTAGAACCCCCAAATCCAACTGGAGCTAGGTGGAAAAGATATAATTAGAATTTAAAAATTCTGAGACCAATAATTTATTCTGAGTACCAGAACTAAATGGAGTACCCTGTCCTTCTGCACACAAACACCATTCCTGGTTAGCCCAACCTTTCTACATTGCAGCAGTATAATTTTGAGGGGGGGGGACATTTTGTTGTTGCTACAGTATATATGGCAGGCAGAAATCCTTGCTGATTTACTACAAATCACCCAGAAATCTATGAACGAATCTAGATCAACCTTCTGCCTTCCTTCTGCCTAATCTTACAATACCACAAAAATTCTACCCTGTAACATATTGTTACACAATACCCCAATCTCTGAGCAGCGTGAGATTCCAGGGTTTCTAGGTACTTACATAGGGATCGGTTTTGTTAGAATGAGAGATGGCAGAGACTGTGGTGTCTTTATGATATATGGTTTATTTACAAATATATACAACCTGAGCTCACAGCATCAACACCCCAAATGCTATTGCTTCTCCCATTGTCATAGCCTTGGATTCAAACAGAAATCATGCATGGATCTTTGGCTTCTGCCTGCAGCCTGCTTCCCTTCCCCTACTACTTCCTAGTTTTTGTACCAGCCATCCAAGTGAGGAGGGACAAAGGCCCACCCATTTGCCCAGTGGGTACCATCACTTCCTTTGTTATACTAAAGGTGGTGCTTAGGTGGCAATTGTGGCCATTCTTTCACAAACTTGCTCGACTAGTTCAACAAAGAAATCCTCCTTTAGGTTTTAACCCTAAAGGAATTAGAAGGGACTCAAACATCATGTAGACCAGGCATCCCCAAACTTTGGCCCTCCAGATGTTTTGGACTACAATTCCCATCTTCCCTGACCACTGGTCCTGTTAGCTAGGGATCATGGGAATTGTAGGCCAAAACATCTGGAGGGCCACAGTTTGGGGGGGTGCCTGATGTAGACTAACCCCCAAACTCACAATAATATTCATTCTTAGACAACTTTTCTGTAGGTCTGTGCATGGCTTCCTCTTCTTCTTTCTGAAGCATGAGAACAGTACAAATCAACCAGCCTTCTGTCTCCTTCTACAATTTCAGTTCTCCTGAGGGTCGTCAATCAACAGCAGAACCTGTTGGGCAACCAAATCTCAGAAGCATGGGAAACTGGCAGAAGTGCCCCATCAGAAGATCTCAGACCCTCCAAGTGTCCCTATTTTCCAGGACAGTCCCAGATTTACAGAAGCCATCCCAGTTTCTGATTTGTTCCCATAAAATCCCGCTTTTCCTTAGGACGCCCCTATTTTCTTCGAAGAAATGTTGGAGGGTATGGGATCTCAGCGATTGAAGTGGAGTATAAGAAATAGATCACTATGAAATATTACCGAAGCTCTAAAGACAACAATTTAATGTGAAAGCAAATGTATATTTGGGTCTCTGGTCCAAGTTACCACCACCATATAGTCAATGGAGGCTGAGTCAAAAACTAGATCACCCAAAAGCTTTACAAGCAAAATTTGAACTAGCGACCTCCTAATTCACACCTCAAATTCTTATCCACTGCATGACACTAGCTCTAAAATGCAAGGAGAAATTGGCTGCCCTTTTTGTAAAACTGAATATCAGCAAGCAAAATATATACTGTAGGTTGTCACAGCATTTTAGCATTTATAAATGTAAATAGCTCCTGTTGATTTGTTATGCAGTTTGAGACACCATACCTGATGCAACACAAGCTACATCAGAGACTCACCATCTATTTAAGTATGGGAAATAAGTGGCCACAAAAGAGTAATTTGAATAAAATCACCATCACTGGCATAAACAGTCCCAGTAGCTTAATTCAAGCCCTCCTGCAGTTTGTTAATGTCATCACCAACCACTTTTTGTGCAAAAGAAAATATTACAATATCTCCTGTTGCAGCACACACACACACACATACAAAAAGCAGCCAAAACCTCATAAATGACCCCGAGCCACAAACATGTTAATCAAGGGTTTAAAATACAATAGCACCTTAGGTAAAGGTAAAGGGACCCCTGACCATTAGGTCCAGTCGTGACCGACTCTGGGTTGCGGCGCTCATATCGCTTTATTGGCCGAGGGAGCCAGCGTACAGCTTCCAGGTCATGTGGCCAGCATGACAAAGCCGCTTCTGGCGAAACAGAGCAGCACACAGAAATGCCGTTTTCCTTCCCGCTGTAGTGGTACCTATTTATCTACTTGCACTTTGATGTGCTTTCGAACTGCTAGTTGGCAGGAGCTGGGACCGAGCAACGGGAGCTCACCCCGTCGCAGGGATTCGAACCACCTACCTTCTGATCGGCAAGCCCTAGGTTCTGTGGTTTAACCCACAGCACCACCCGCGTTACAATATCTCCTGTTGCAGATGAACACACACACACACACACACACACACGTACAAAAGGCAGCAAAAAACTCATAAATGACCCCGAGCCACAAACATGTTAATCAAGGGTTTAAAATAAAATAGCACCTTAAAGATCAACAAAAAAGTTAATTGAAATTTTACAGATGAAGGGAGAAACAAAACCAGAAGGTGTTTGCTTTATCCGGTAGCCAGAAAGATGGAAAGACAGGTGTACAACCTTGCTGTAGTCTTCCTCTAACGAAAATGAAAATAAGTTATTGGATAATAACAAAGCTTACAGTCTCAAGGTGCAGAAAGATGTTGCATTTAAAGGGGAGTCTTCCTCTAGTTTGAAAACCTGAATTTCAGTGTATGGTAACCCTGTGAGGTAGGTTATACTAAGAGTCAAGAAATGGTCACCCTTGAACTGCAGTCTCTGATTGGGGAGGATTCCCGACCCCATGTTAGAAACCCTTTGCAACGTGAACCACTTTCCTTCAGACTCAGTCAATCATGTATTTATTGGCTGCAGAACATTTACAGCACATGCAAATGCCATCCAGGGGCCACAGCTAACCCCACATGTTCCTGCAGGGACATTTGCATGTTCTGTGGTGAATATCTGAAGTGGGCTTCATAGAGCGGTCATCCAAGAAAAGGAGAGCAGGGAGGAGACCACTTTTAGAGGGCTGGGAAAAGGAGGGTGTGCTTAACAGGCATTGAAAACTAGTGCAGCGGTGGACTTCAACAATCTTTTGTGATATGGCGCACTGTGCAAGACCAAAATTTGGTCTTCTCAATTATGCCCCCCCCATTTTTGCACCCCCTCAGTTCAGCACCCTGGGGAGGGGGGAACCACCTGCATCTCCCTCAATCCAGCACTGATCCAGTGGTGCCAGGTTGGCAATAAAATGGCAGCTGCAATTCCAAATAAGCAAGTGCCAAAAGAACACAAGAAGAGCCTGCTGGATCAGGCCAGTGGTTCATCTAGTCGAGCAAGCCTAGTCCAGTAGGCCGGAACTCTCTCTCATACCCTTTACCAGATCTGAGGGCAACCTGCATGCTGTGGGCTTCACTGTTGTCCCCTGAGGCCCCTAAAGTTCTTCAGTCACCTTTTGTCCTGCCTTATTCTGCTTCGGCACTGCCTCCTGCCACCTCTATAAGAGCATAAGACAAACTTGCTGGATCATGCCAATGGCCTATCTAGGCCGGGATCCTGTCCTCACAGTGGATAAGCAAATGCCTGTCAGAAACCTGCAGACAGGATTCAAGCACAAGAGTGATAACAGCAAGAACCTTTATTGGACTAACAGAACTGGACAACAGGGGCAAAGCAACTGCTTATATACATTTCTGGAGGCCTAGGCCACTCCCACTCCCAACGTGATTGGCTATCTAAACTTCCAAGCTGTGAATCGTAAGTCAGAGTTTAAGGGCCAATGGCAGAGGCCCAAATCCTGAAATGTTCTGTGACTGGATATCATGTATCGAATCAGAACACAGGGGCTCAGAATCCTTAGTCCAGACTCAAGCTCAGGCAAACACAGACCACTGAATACATAACACTAGCCATCAAGGAATGCATCTACCGTACTTTTCCATGTATAAGAGGAGGGTTTTTTACTCTAAAATACAGTCATACCTTGGTTTAAGTAAGCCTCGGTTTGAGAATTTTCAGTTTAAGTACGGACTTTCGGAACCACTTACACTCATACCTCAGCTTAAGTACACTTCAGGTTGAGTACTCCGCAGACCCGTCTGGAACAGATTGATTCACTTTCCATTACTTTCAATGGGAAAGTTCGCTTCAGGTTAAGTACAGACTTCCAGAACCAATTGTGTTTGTAAACCGAGGTACCACTGTAATGTTTAAAAATGTGCCTCATCTTATACACAGATAGTGAATGAGGGGGACGGGTGATTGGCTGCAGCCGTGAGCAGGAGCTTGTCAGTGACGTTGTGGTGGGCGATTGTATGCTGCTAAAAGGGCTGCTTCTTTTGGATTGGCTGTTCCTGCTCTAATTGGGTTGGTGATTGGTTTCTGCAGCAAGGAGTGCTGTGGATTGGCTGCCGCTGTCGTGATTGGCGGCTGCCGTTCTGGGATGCACGCGATTCTCAGTGAACAGCTTTTCTCAGTCGGGTTAGTGGGCAGTTGAATGGCGGCTGCCAGCAATTTTTGCACAGCTCAACAACTGTGGGCAATCCTTCGCAAAAAAGCTCAACAACTGTGAGCCATCTCCCCCCCCCCTTTTCTTAGAGTCCCCCAAAATAGGGAGCATTTTATACATGGGGGGGTCTTATGCATAGAAAGCTATGGTAATCCTCCTTTAAAATTAATAATGGGCATCACTACCTCCTGTGGGTGTGAGTTCCATTGTTTAACTATGTGCTGGAGCCCCAACCACTTACCCATAAGAGAATGCAACCCCTCAAGATGGTCTGTTCCTGCTCCAAGATCTTCACCCCTCCATTCATTCCAAAAATTCTAAGCCCTTTTGCCATAGCTGCCAAGTCCCGGTTAGAAAAATACGGGATCAGCAGCGCCGGCACCGGAAGTCGCTTCTACGCATGTCCAGACATGCGTAGAAGCAACTTCCGGTGCTGCCGCTGCCTGATTTCCGGTGCCCAGACATGGGCAGAGCAGCACCAGAAGAAATCCAGGGGAATTACGGGATATTTCGCCATTCGGTATGACAGCGGGAAATGGCTTTAAAAACGGGGGTTTCCCGGGGGAAACGGGAGACTTGGCAGCTATGCCTTTTGCTGATTTCATCTCTCAAATTAAAAAACAAAAAACACCTCTGTATTTAATGTTTCTTGCATTCCACATAACTGTTGATGACGTTTGAAAATGAGTTCAGAGCATAGGAGTTCTCCATGGAGGCGACCATCCCACGCCCCACTTTCATGCCTGAGTACTATGTCCCTCTGTGCTCATGAGTTCTGTGATCAGCTTTCTGAAAACACCTCTTCCCAAGTGCTATTCCCGAGATAGAGGCCAGATGCCCTGTGCTTTGTGAGCTATTTCTCAGCAGGGAAGAAAACAACCTTCCCGGGGAGAGCCTTGGAAAGCTTGAGAGCAATATGTTTCAGTTTAGAAGCCTGAAATAGGTTGTCCATTTCTCCAATCAACTGAAAGCTGGTTTGAAGAATTGCTGTCAGTTCCCTGCGCTTCACTTTTTCTCCTGCTGCTATCATCTCACATGGGATTGCCTGCAAATGGAGTGCCTGAGGGATCTACGCTGAGCTTTCTAAAGCAAACATAACACAAGTATTGTGGCTGGGTTACAAACGTAACGGCTGTAATACAAAACGTGTAACAACATCCCCTAATGGCATTCAAATCATGCTCATGTGGGTTTTCAAGTGTCAGGTGTTTTTCATTTCTGAGCCTGGGAAAGAGATATTCTCATGTGCTGATTTTGTAATGTCAAACAGCTATGTCAACTCTACTGCGTTAAGGCATGCTGTCGATGGGTTTCATCATGGAAGACAAATATCTCACTAGGCAGAGATGAGTGGATTTAAACTCCTTGGCTCTGGGCACATTTTGTAACGAAAGAAAGAAAAGGATTTGCTCGGAACAAAATCACCCTGAACTCCACTGATCCTTGCATTTTTCTGTCTCATGAAAAACTATTTTCTGTCAAGTATGCCCAAGTATAGAAGATGAAAGCTATGAACATGAACTGCAAATTACCCTGTTCATCTCATTTTCTTTATGCTCATCCACAACTAGTGTATATGGGAGCTGAGTGATAACTTGATCCCAAGTCCATGCCACTATGCCCATAATTCACCCAAGGCTCAACTCAAATTGCCACCACACCCATAGTCCATTCTTATGATATTTCAGCATGTGGCAAACCATAATTTAGAGTCAGTCCGTGTTGACTTTTAGCTTCCCTGGCATATATTGAGTCAATCGCCATCATGCCACATGCCTGTCAGTATGGATTGGCTTATTCTACAGCATTAAAAGTTATCGGAAAGCCGGGCCTGGCAATGCCATACAAAGATCTGAACTAGGCTCGCTTCGCCACAAAGCATCAACATCCACACAATTTCAGCTGACTGAAACCATTGCTGTGAAAACAGACCCTATTATGGTTTTGATCTGGCCCTTAGCTATTCCTCTTGGAAAAGAGCCAACATATGTCAAAGCTTAATTCATCAACCCTCCCGAATATGCAGTGCTAAAATTGGGCTCTCAGGAAGAAAAAGAGGGGAGGGTGAAGTCATGTCTCTGAAAATGAAATATTGATTTCACAAATCACAAAATAGACCGTCAGAAGCAGCCACTAAGGGGACATTATGGGAAAGCAGGGCTTATATAATACAGGATTGTCCCATATTTCAATGTAAAATGCTATTCCTGTATTGATACAGTTTTCTTGTGTATGTTCTTCTCTCTCTCTCTCTCTCTCTCTCTGCCAAGATAGGGATCCTCTCCAAATGTATCTGTTTGAAAAGGTGCATGATAGGTCATGTATTTAAGCTCTGGGTAGCAAAGCACAGGCAGATTTACAAATTTTTGTGTGCACGACAAATTCCAGAGGGGCCATCCTGTTAGGCTGCAATAGATTATAATGGATTGTTTTGAAGCCACCTCAGCACCAGATGAAAAAATAAATTGCCCCCTCAACCGCCCTACCCCACCCTGTTCTGTATTTTGCCAGAGCAAAGGTGACAATCCTATGTAGGTTTGATTGTAGACCACCCCAGGTTCAATTGCTGGTATTTCTAGATATGGCGGGCAATGCCCACTGTCTGAAATGATGGAGTGCTGCTGCCTGTCTTTGTGGACAGCTTCCTCTGTTCCTAAAATGGTGAAGGCTGGATGGTTATGCCTGCTCTGAAATTTCAGAAAGTGCCATTCAGTTCACAAATCAATACTTGACTTTGTTGAACTTCGTAGTTTGTGAAATAAAACTCTTCATCTTCTTGGCGCAAAACATTTTGCAAGTGACCTAACTCCTAAGCACATGGTTGATACTGCATAGACCTTTAAAAGTCCTGTTTGATATGTAAATGCTGCTCTTGACTTGGGCGTCTGAACTGGATACAAAATGGCCACAGCTGATAATCCACGAAATAAAAAAGGCGGAACAAACCTCTCCCAATTGATGGCTTTTAGGACAAGGAAGGTTGAAGAAGTGCAGCGATGAATTAATAATGTGTGCTTGCTAATGAGATGACGGTTGATTGTTATGCAAAGTGTCTTGGAGAAAATCCTCTATGCCAAGCCTCTCTGCCCTTGGGCACATGTCCAGCAACCCTCAAACTGCAGCAGGCCATCGGAAATGATATTAATCACCATCAATGACTCTTAGTTATGTGTTTAAGAGAAAAACTTGCAAAGCAAGTCCAGCCCTTCATTTCAGTGACCTTGCAAAATACCAAAGAGCAATGGGCATTGCAGAGCCAACTTGAAGGAGGATTGGTAGGAAAGATGCTAAATAGCTTCAGTGAAATGTCCACCCTGTAGATCTTTGTGTTTTAGAATACTACGACTGCTTCCTTTTTTTGTCGAAAGAAGTGTCCCATGTAATCTAATTATTTCCTTTCAATGTTTTGTGGTTACAAAGTTTCCCGCAATGTTTTAGAATGTGCCACCTATTGCACATCTCAGAAGATGTATAAAAATAAGGTTCATCTAGTTTAGTTTCACAATCGGATTGATGAAGCGCAATGCTACATTGATTGGAAGGCTCTGAGAGCTTGCTAAGAATTTCTGAAGTGATTTGATATTTGGTCACCTCCCTGAAACCAATATGGACTGCAAGGTCATTGGCTGTTTCAAAGTGGGATAAGGTGCCTTATACAGCCCTTTTCCATTAATATGCTTGTGTGGAACAAATTTTATATTCTCTTATTTTGAGCAATTGCAGAGAAGGCAGATAATGTAAAAGTTAATGGGGAAATGACAGTCACGTTAAGACCCATTGGCTTATTTAATTCACAATATGTTCCAGCCTTTATTTAAAATAGAATAGTTTACAAAGTGATATGGAATTCAAGTTGCCTCAGTAAACACGACAGTTCAAAATTTCCAGGAGGGAAAAAAGATGTGTAGAACAAGCATATCAGGCACAATGAGAAACTGTATGTCCTTAAACTCTTGAGGGGTATACAAAATGAGGTGAAAATGTTCACAATCCCTTTACCACTCTTTCACTGCTCCAACCAAACCCATCATTCCTACAAGATTTAGCAGAGAAATCTGAATATGCATATGTAAAAGATTCCATCTATGGAGCTATTTATAAATTCCATGTATTCACAATCCACTATCGGTTTTCACAGACTTGCTTTCTTCCTTGAAGGCATGAATGAGCATGCCCTACCAGAGAAGCCACTTTGGCATGAGGTGAATTTTTTAAACAGGGGAACAGTAATAATAATAATAATAATAATAATAATAATAATAATAATAATAATTTTATTTATACCCTGCCGGGGTATATACCCATCAAAACCGGGCTCAGGGCGGCTGACACCAGTAAAATTACAATAAGACATAAAGAAAGAAAAGCAATTAGTTAAAATACAGGTTAAAATACAATTTACATTTAAAATTTTAAATGCAGCCTCATTTTTTAAAAGGCCCAAGTCAAAAACCATAAGGGATGAAAACATAGGGGTCAGACTGAGTCCAGGCCAAAGGCCAGGTGGAACAGCTCTGTCTTGCAGGCCCTGTGGAAAGATTTCAAATCCTGCAGGACCCTAGTCTCCTGTGAGAGAGCGTTCCACCAAGTTGGGTCCAATACTGAAAAGACCCTGGCCCTAGTTGAGCACAATCTAACCACCTTATGGCTCGGGATCTCCAACGTGTTGTTATTTGTGGACCTTAAGGTCCTCCGCGGGGCATACCGGGAGAGGCGGTCCCATAGGTACGAGGGTCCTAGGCCACATAGGGCTTTAAAGGTCAAAACCAGCACCTTAAATCTGATCCTGTACTCCACCGGGAGCCAGTGCAGCTGGTAAAGCACTGGATGAATATGGTCCTGCGGCAGGGACCCCGTAAGGAGCCTCACCGCAGCATTCTGCACCCGCTGGAGTTTCTGGGTCAGTTTTAAGGGCAGCCCCGCGTAAAGCGAGTTACAATAACCAAGCCCGGAGGTGACCGTCGCATGGATCACTGTGGCCAGATCAGGGTGAGAGAGGTGAGTTAGGGCCAGAGCCTCCCTCCCTAAGCTGGGCAGAAGCTTCCTGGACTTTGGGAAGGAGGCACCGGGATTTAATACTTTCATACTCCAGTTACCAGTAACGTTTAGGGGACTATTCTACTCTCCCTAGTCCACTGACCATACACCACTGATTATTTCTAGGACTGCAACTTAAGAGAAAAACTGGGGCCTTGAAGCTCTCGTTGTTACCTAAGCATTTTCTCCAAGGTTTTCTGAGCTTGGGTGGCTAACCTGTGGCCCTCCAGACATAGGAGCCAACTGTGAGGGGCTGATGGGCCTTCGGCTCCCCCAGTAAAATATTTGAGGGCCTTGGTGCCCCCCCATGTTAATGGACATTGTCATTCAAATGGTGTTTGTGAGACACATCATGTGATTGACTATCCTGGGGCGCCCAATATTTCCATTCAAGTTGGCACCCCTGCCCCCAGAAGTTGGCTGACACCAGCTTCCAATGAATGGTCCTCATCTCATCAGGTAATTTGCCTCCTTGAAAAACCAGGAATGATTACAGTATGCACAGGCTGCTAAGGATGAATGGTCCTCATCTCGGTGACACATACATAATCATTGCTGGTTTTTCGAGGAAGCAAATCATCTAATGCACACATGCACCGAGAAGAAAAGAGATGCCTGCACTTTTGAACTCAGATTGACCTACATGTGTGTGCTGACATAACATAATGATGATGAACAGCCCCATTACAGCACAAAAAGAAAGCTTGCTGTGGCGATGCTCTTTTCATGCATATCTGTGCTATGGAAGCTGGGGAAAGGCCCTGCCTCAAGTAAAAAAATAAAAATAATCATGTTGTAATAATCTGTCATTAAAATCAATAACTGCTTTATTATTCATTAGGCTTGCACTGCCAAGATGAAGCCTACTGTGTGCCATAAATTTACTAGCCTGTCACTTAATACAATATGATTTTACAATATTGCTAATGTGCACAAAGCATTCAAATATAGAATATCGGCACGTGCGTGATTGATAACAAATAAGGTGAGGATAAATTTCGGCTAAGTCCTCACGTTACTTGACTCAGGTCAAAGAAAAATCAATACGATTCATAATGTATCTCTGCCACAGAAGCTTGGATGAAAAGCCTCCTGAGGGAAAAGATGAAGCTTTACTTATCCTTCATTTTTCTCTTTTCAGAATGTTGGTGCTATGAGAAAGGGCAAAAAGAGGGCAGGATTTTGTTTGTCTTCACTGAAGTGAAGGCTCTACGCTCTAAATAAGCAATGCAGAACAGCTGGTGCAGGGAATCCTCTATTTATAAATTTCCTGCACTGACATGAGTGCTGATTCCTCAACATTTGCTTCTGTGGTGCTCAAGGTACCCACCGGGTAACTACTTCATCTTCTGCTCATGTGCTGAGGACAGATGGTGCAATTATGTACCATGCAGTGTTTTGCCAACACAGTACTTGCCCTAAGCTTATATGTGGCAGATGAAGAAGCTATCTGGATTGGCATGGGAGAAGGTGCTCCTTCAAGTATTTAGGTCTCAAATTGCCCCATTGGGCAATTAGTTTCAAGTTCTCTCATCCTGGTCTGCCTGGGAGTCGAGATCTACAGGACAAGCTCTTTTGGGCCCTCCTGAGTTGAACAAAATCTCTTATGCAGTAACCCAATAATAATAATAATAATAATAATAATAATAATAATAATAATAATAATAATAATTGTTGTTGTTGTTGTTGTTGTTGTTTAGTCGTTTAGTTGTGTCCGACTCTTCGTGATAATAATAATAATTAATAATAATAATTATTATTTATTTATACCCCGCCCATCTGGTTATTTTTCTTTTTGACATCTGGTGGGAGGGCGTTCCACAGGGCGGGTGCCACTACTGAGAAGGCCCTCTGCCTGGTTCCCTGTAACTTGGCTTCTCGCAGCGAGGGAACCACCAGAAGGCCCTCGGCACTGGACCTCAGTGTTCGGGCAGAGCGATGGAGGTGGAGACACTCCTTCAGGCATACTGAGCCTGAGGCCGTTTAGGGCTTTAATGGTCAGCACCAACACTTTGAATGGTGCTCTCTGCTGTAGCACCTCAACTGTAAAATGTTCTCCTCTCTGTGATGTGACTGGAGATGTTGAATTTTTGTCACCAGATAGAACGCAGCTTTCTTCTCAGGTACTTGGCGATTAGATGGTTGGTTAGTGTCAGGGCTTCTTTTCCAGCCAGAAATCACCAGAACTCAGTTCCGGCACCTCTCAGGTGGGCACCATTGCCATTATAAGAGTGCAAAGGAGATGCTCATGCTGAATTCCAGCACCTCTTTTTCTAGAAAAATAGCACTGGTTAGTGCTGTTGCCCCCAGCAACTGCTGCGTGTTGTGATTCTCAGTCTCATGCCCCCGTTTTTGCTAGGGACTGGGGAGAAATTTGATTCAGTTCACACTTAAAGGCAAACCTTCCTAATTTGCACTTCCCAAAACAAGATGCAAACCAAAACAGAGACGTCATTCAAAAATTCATACGTCTCTGAATTTTGCAATGTACTTCTGCAACCAAGGAATGTGTACAAACATGCATATATAAGGATAAAGTGTACATTTTAAAAAATGCTATCTAGTCAGATCATTGCTCTATTGCTCAGTGGTGACTCTCCAAGGTTTCAGGCAGGGAGAATATGCAGCCCTAAGTGTAAATGATGGGAAGCATCTCTATGCAAAACAAATGCTCTGTCACTAGCCTGATTATTTTTAATAATAATAATAATAATAATAATAATAATAATAATAATAATGTAATATATTTTATATATGGTGGAAAGGTGAAGTGCACATTTTTTGAACTAAATACAGGTGAAACTCGGGAAATTAGAATATCGCCGAAAAGTGCATTTATTTCAGTAATGCAACTTAAAAGGTGGAACCAATATATGAGATAGATGCATGACATGCAAAGCAAGATATGTCAAGCCTTTATTTGTTGTAATTGTAATTATTTGTCGTTAGGCGGGTCAATTATAAATGGAATGTAACTAATGAAATGTAATAGCGATGTTTATTTTTGTATTGTTGTAACTATTTGTTTTATTACTGTGGAATTTCCAAAAAGAAAGCATTTGTAAAAATTAAAAGAAAAATAAAAAACAATAAGTTGCATCACTGAAATAAATGCGCTTTTTGACAATATTCTAATTTTCCGAGTTTCACCTGTAAATGCAGAAATAAACTTATTACATTTTCTATCCAAACTCAAAGGAGCATTGGAACAATCCACATATGAAGAGAGCATGTTAAAGGCTCGCACAGCCCAGTTGTGAATTAGCTTTTGAAATGGCAATTTCCTTGGCTCTGTTTAATTAATGAATAGCATCAGCCACTGAGAAATGTGCATGCTGGAAGCTGTCTGTTTTGTCATTCGTTTTGCAGGAATGCTCAGCTGTGTGAAAGCTAAATTCAGATGACAAAATTATTTCACTTTTAACTGCATCTATTGAAAATCTATTTCTCATGCATGCACTGTATTCCCCTGACTAGTAATTATAATTTAGGAAGTTCAAGTAGAACCATGTATATCATTCCTACTGCCAAGAGCTCTCTGGTAAATCATTGTTCTTTTGACCTGAAACTCTTGACTCATTCTTTGGAAGTCTGCTGGGTTGGAAGCCAACTGCAAAGCTCTTATCCGCCTTTATACTGCACTGTGAAACTCACTGGGTGTTTTTGGCACCATATTTTGCAACAACAAATGTAAAAGCCTAGAGCTCTGGTAGTGCATAATAACCACATACACAATTCCATAATCAGATTGATTTTTTTTTTTTAAAAATTAATAAATACATGTAATGGCTTTCTGGTATCAGAAGAGAATGACTGAAATTTTGCAGGCTTCAGCCCCTCACAAGGGACCCACAAACGTGATCCAATTCTAACAGATACAGTTCTATACATTTTCTTCATATTTTTTAAAAAAATGCATTTTAAAGGTGCCCTGCACACACACACAAAAAAACACCTCTGGATGTATTTGTCTACAATTCGGCACATTTGATCCTCTCTGGACAGACTTCCGTGCCTGCAAATTTCATCCATTTTGGTCGGGGGAAAAGTTGATAGTAAATTCCTCCTTATATTACTTCATTTTATATACTAGGTGGCGCAGAACTGGAAGCACAGATTAAAAACTGACGAAGCACAGAGCAACTTGGAAACATATAGGATTGTTTTTTAATGCACAGATTGTGTGGACAAAATTAGAGTAGAGCCCTTTTTTAGAATGCACTGCTCACATGAGGGATGCTCACGTGAAGAAAGAGGAGTGAAGCTACATTGCATTATCCTTAACATCACATGGTGTCCTTTCCCCCTCCCACCTTGAGCATCCTCCTTCGTTAGCAGCTCTTTCATATACAAAGCTGCATATGTACTGTGTACACCTAATGGCAGGCACATGCATGAGAAGGGCTGGATTGGGGCCCCCTTTTCACATTTGCACAATTTAAATATGTTTCACACACACACACATTTTTTTAAATCTTTGCTTTCCATTGCACCCCTGCACTGGAAACGCGCAGGTCTGCTCTTGCTTTCTACTACAGAATATTCCCATCATTCTGCTGAAATGATTACATCTGGCCAGGAAACAGAAGAAGTTGGTGCAATGTGTTTTCATTTGCATTCAGAGTTTGAGAAACAACGGAACTCCATTTTTCCAGTTATGTGACGCCACTGTCAATTAACAAGAGGGCTGTTAACGTCTCTATGGGTAAATGGATGTTCACACTTTAAATGCAGATAACAGGAGCATAGCTCTACTGAGGGAGGGTGTAACACACATGCCTTGCATTCACAACGTCCCAGGTCCAATTTCTAGCACCTCCAGATAGTTCTGGAAAAGGATGTCTCCTGGAACCATAGAAAGTCTCTGCCAAGTGGCATAGACTACGGTAGGTGTATGGGCTATAGAAGTTGTAGAGAGAATGTGCCAAGTGGAAATGGGTCTACTTTTGCAGCATTTATGCAGATACTATACCAGGGTTCCCCTATTTTAAGACACCGTCTTATATTTATTTTCCTCAAAAAAATAAGCCTGTGGCTTATTTTCGGGGGGGGGGTGTCTTATTTTTTTTATTAAGCAATCTTTTATTAAGCAATTTGGACCCCTTGGGGAGGCTGAGGCCCTCTCCCCCACACACTTTTTTGCGAGGCTTGCCAGAAGCCTCAGCTTCAGAAGCAGCGACTCCTGCTCCTCCCCTGACTCCCCCCGGCCAGGCCCTTTCGGGTGCCAACGAGGTAGGCGATGGCGGCCGCGGCAGCACTGAGTTCTGAGTGGCTGGAGGTCTCTGATGACCTGACCCTAAGCCTGGATTCGGAAGATGGCCAGCCAGCAGCAGCCGCCGCAGGAGTAATAGGCAGGCGCTCGGAACTGGCGGCTGCTGCAGCACTGACAAAGTGTGCAGCAGTGCCATGTGCCCTGAGCCAGTGGGACCCAGCAGCAGCGCCGTCCTCGTCCTCCCACTGCTGCTGCTGCCCAGCTGGGCTCCGGCTGTCCCCGCCCGGCTTCCTCCGCAGCCCCCAGGGACAAGCAGCGGCCTCGCCTCCTCCTGGCCCAGCAGCAGCAGTGGGAGGACGAGGACAGTGCTGCTGCTGGGGCACGCGGTGCTGCTGCACACTTTGTCGGCGTTGCAGAAGCCGCTGGTTCCAGGCGCCTGCCTCCTCCTGCCGCAGCCGGCGTTGCTGCTGCTGGCTCAGTGCTCTCCTTCCACGCGGCGTGGCACTGCAGCAGCAGCCGTTCCGGGCGCAGACCCGGCAGGCCTCCGCTTCCTCCTGCCGTGGCCACCGTGCTGGGTCCCGCTGGCTGGCTGGGGCGCTTGGCGGTATGTCTTATTTTCTGGGTATGTCTTATATTTCGCGAATGCCTTAAAAGCCTGCTACGGCTCATTTTATGACTACGTCTTAAAATAGGGGAAACACGGTAGATGACTGAGCCAGGATAAGGCGGAAGAAATTGATACAACAAAAAACAAAGGTACATTTTACAGTGTGTGGCTAGAACAGTACTTCAGCTCTGCTCTTATCTGAATGGTATATAAGCATCTTTCACAACTCTATGAGCCCTAGCTTTCTACCCTATGTACAGAGAACCCATCTTCTTAAAAGTATTATTATTATTTATTACATTTATATGCCACCTATATCTTCCAAGGATCTCAAGGTGGTGTGCGTGGTTCTCCTCTCTCCATTTCATTCTCACAACAACTAAGTTAGGTTAGGCTAAGAGATGGCGATTGGCCCAAGGTCATTCAGTGAGCTTCATGGCTGAGTGGGGATTCGAACCCGGCTCTCCCAGGCCATAGTCCAGCATTCTAACCATTACACCACACTGGTAGATGCAAACGATTTGCTTTTATCTCATCTCTTGCGCACATGAACAGCCTTCAAAATGCAGGAATTTGAAGGGGAATTGTCTTTCTCCATCAACAGCCTGACGACTTGTATTTATTTGTTTTAAGAAAGCAATAAAGTGTTAATTTTGTATGTTTTTCATTATCATTTTTTGGATTTACACGAGGAGACCAGCCCTGAAACATCAGCATGTTTCAAACGGGGATGGTTTTGATATGAGAAGTCACACTCCAACCACCAAAAGACGAACTTTCCGTTGCTGCCAAATTCCAGCCCACTGAATAATAAATACCAGGTCCTTGATTTTCATAGCAACAGATGTCAGATGTGCACATCACTTGGGAAAACGATGCCACTTTGCATAAAGCAAATCCAGCACAAATATTTTGCATTACGTGGACATAAATGACGAGTGGAAATAACAAGCAAATGCTTTTAAAAAAACAACAACCCATAAAATAGGAGTTCTTCCTCAGCTATATGCAAAGCACATGTTAATAGATAGCATGTTTCAAAATGAATGTGCATTACTGGAGAATATCACATATTTTTCTTTCTAGCAATGTGTACTTAATATTGCACCTTGCTGTAATATACCCAACTGATGTGGTTCAGCATCTAGAGCAAATTCTCTCATCTTTCCCCTGCTCCATTGCTTCCTTCTAGCAGTTACATTGTACTACCCTCAGTTCCATTAAATTCATGAAGTCATTCTGCCTGACTCGCTCTGAATCCGCCATACCATTTACATTCCAGTTGGTCTAATCCATCATCTGTCTCTCTCATTTGAACAAGCACTTTGGTACATAGAACTTACTCCAAAGCAATATCCCCACACAACCTGAGACGCATTGCGTTCTCTCTCGTACTCTTCATCTAGAGTTCCATTTCATATTTCAGCAAAGGCTTAGCAGTAGAAATACATTCTTTTTTTAAAAAAATATTCATTTTATAAAACAAACATACAAAACAAACAACACACATATAATTCTTTCCATTTCATAATTTTTCTTTACCTTGTTCAATGACTTCTCTTAATCCCCCCCAACTCAATTTCATTATTAATCAAATTTGGCAGTTTTCCATATTAATAATTAATCTAAATTCAGATATTATTCATATATATATATATATATATATATATATATATATATATATAAACCTAATCATAGATAAAACAAAAATATCTAAAATACTAAACACAAATAATTTTTCTACCCTGAAAGCCTATATCAACTTCCCTTGGGATAATAAAAATTAAAATATTACAATATTTTTTTAAATAGAATTTGAATTTCTTCCAATCTTCGTCCACTGTCTCTTCTTCCTGGTCACAGAGTCTCCCAGCCAGTTCAGTGAGTTCCATAAAGTCCATCATCTTTATTTGCCATTTGTCTATAGTTGGTATTTCTTCTGCCTTCCAATTCTTGGCAATTAATAATCTTCCTGCTGTTGTGCCACATACAGAAAGGATGTGGTATCTTTTCTGGGGATCAGTAGAAATACATTCAAGGTTAAAACTGACGGAGAGGAAAGCAAGTCTATTTTAGGAAAATCTGTGGCCTGTAAAGGGACCAGACTCTCCCCATAAACCTTCATTTAATGACACTTCAGGTCTTCATTTAGCCTCCTACACTAGCAAGGTAATTTACTAATCATGTATTGAGGTTGACGTGAGCCTATTTTATTCCTAGGTTGTTTTTGCTGTCCTTTATTTTAAAAAATATGGCATACAACCATACCTTGGATCCCGAATGCCCTGGAACTCGGACGTTTTGGCTCCCAAGCACCACAAACCCAGAAGTGATTGTTCTGGTTTGCGAATGTTCTTTTGGAACCCGAACGTCCGATGGGGCTTCCGCAGCTTCTGATTGGCTGCAGGACCTTCCTGCAGCCAATCAGAAGCCTCAATTTAGTTTTGGAAGTAAAATGGACTTCCAGAATGGATTCCGTTTGACTTCCAAGATGCAACTGTATTTATCAGTAACTCCAATGCAATTGGGGGGGGGGTTAAATTATACTAAGGATTATAATTTATATTACAAATGTGCAAGCATATTCAGGTATGGCATATTGTCTCTATCCTTTCGTGTAGTGTAGTCCTATGCATGTTAATTCAGAATTGAGTCCCATTGTATTCAGCAGAGCTTACCGCCCCTAAGTTTGTGGCCTTATGCACTTTTTCATTCAGTTCAAAATGACCTGACTGTATGAACCCTTAATGACAACTTTCTTAACTACTAAATCAATAGAAAGCAACTATTTCTAAATTAAAGTTGCTGCCATGTTGTGGTCCTTTTGACGGACACACCTACAACACTTTGGACATGCAGTGTTTCATTTTCCTTCATTTATTTAAATTGGGGCCTGACCTTAAAGCTATTTTTGATAAGAAACCTCAAACTCACACATGAACACCCTGAACAAACACAAAGGGAGTGGAAAAGCTGCAGGAAAAGCAATCCCTTTAATGCAGCAGAATACATGGATCATGAAATAGAGGGAAATGGCAGGCGGGTTTTCTAAAGGTTTATATCCCTTTGGAGTCAGTTGTTTGGGGGTGGTGATAATGTTTAATTACAGTGCTATTCTTCTAGAAAAAGAGGTGCCAGATCTCATCATGAATACCTCCTTTGTGCTCTTATAATGGCAGTGGCGCCCAAATGACTCCCAAATCACCTGTCACCTTTGGAGTCTGAGGCACCGGCTTGGACACAAGATTGGGACGGGGGGCAGCATCATGTCACACATATGATGTACATGCATCAATGGGAGGAGGCTGAGTGCCTAGACCAGCTCTGCGCAGCATCAATGACCGCGACTCCTCCTCTCACACGCTTAGGAGAAGCCTGCCACCGGCTCAGTGCTCAGCCTCCTCTGCACCCTCAATATTGGGGGGGGGGGGCTCCAGCTAAACCAGGCATAGGCAAACTCGGCCCTCCAGATGTTTTGGGACTATAATTCCCATCATCCCTGACCACTGGTCCTGTTAGCTAAGGATCATGGGAGTTGTAGGCCAAAAACATCTGGAGGGCCGAGTTTGCCTATGCTTGTGCTAAACAATATGCTGTCCAAACCCTAAGAAGCTGTTGCCTATGCTTGGTGCCATAGCTAATAATGAGAGTCCCAACATCGGCCCAACACAATCCACAAATCAACCATATCCTCCTATTTATTATATCATCCAAAGCTCAGTGCTTGCCAGAACGCTTGGGAGACGGGCCATTCTTTCCCATACCGCAAGTTGCCTTATAATGAGGCAAACCATTGGTTCATCGAGTTTTGTACACACTGGCAGAAACTCTCAACTCTTATCTGGAGATGCTGGGGGTTGAATATGGGACACTTTGCATGCAGTAGCAAGTGGCATGGTGGGGCAGCGGTGCTCATCTGGTGTCAGGGACCATGCTGAGGAGAGCTGCACTGAGGCGGAATGGTGGGAGCCACCCGCTCCTCCTACTCCTGCTCCTGCTCCTGAATTTTCCCAGGAGCAGGAGGACAGTATAGATTGGGAACAGTGGTTTGCAGAAGGGCATAGTTCAGAAGGCAGAAGCTGGGAAATACTGAATGGGGAACACCTAGGAGAAGAAACCCTAGAAGAGAGAGAGTTAACAGATTCCTAGTCCCCGGACAGCATTCACCCCCCCCTTCTCCAAAGACACGAAGAGCTCAGAAAGCGCAGAGGGTACAAGCTCAGGTTACAAGACCTAGGGGTGACATAGATTAATAGGGATGGAGGGGGGTGATCCGTAATTGGGAACACCACCATTTCTAGGAGACGGGTTCTTTGTTCTCTCACTGTGATTATTAAAGATTCTAACTGGTAAGACACTCCTTTTGCTTGATCTTTTGTTTACTGCCATGGGGGAGGAAGCCTGACATCTGGCCTCCCAACAGGTGCTTACTGAGAAGAAAGGAGGAAGGGCAAGGTGGCAGTGAGGTCAGCACAGTGCAAATGCATTGGCAGGAGTATCAGATTGGCTCTGCTGTTGCGTTTGAACCACACCAACCTTCTTGCCACCTTCCCCCTCCTGCTTCTCCCTCATGGTAAGCAGAGGCAATTCAGCTGTTGGGAGGTCAGGTAAGTACTTCCGCACCATCTGCTACAGATCGCATGCAAAGCACGGGATCTAACACTGATTTATGGCCTCTGTGTGTCTTATTGCCCTTGTACTGAGGTCTTCAATGCAGAAGAAACAGCAGAAGAAACTCTTACTTTCTTTTAAATTGTTTAAAACTTAGCACAAGTGAATACTCAGCTTATTTGCTTTGACAAGTACAGAGCACTTGGCAGAGAGGCGGCATCTTGTCTCATGCTGGGCTTGGGAGAAGGTTAAAGGGAAAAAAATAATTCACAGTTTCTCCACAACCTGACACAAATGAGAGAAATCCCTGCCTCTCTGCTATGCCCTCTGAAAATTATTGTGCTGCTTTTGGATTCTCTCCATTTCTCACGTTTTTCCAATTCCATGTGACCACAGTTTCACATCAGTTTATGAATCTCTTTATAAAATGTCCACATACTAAATTCACCAGCAGTTTGATGTGTTGTGCTTAATATACAAATGAATCTTCCCTAATATAATACATTTTTGTACATTATTACCACTAATATGCACACACTACTCCCAAATATAAAAAAATATTGTATGCATTTTTCTTGGATGGTGAACTACAGAGCAGAATTCTCATATAGTGGCATTTGAATTCATGTATCGGCAACCAAAATGGTCAAAGGCCTGGAAATGATGCCTTATGATGAACGGCTTAGGGAGCTGGGTATGTTTAGCCTGGAGAAGAGAAGGTTAAGGGGTGATATGATAGTCATGTCCAAATATATAAAATGATGCCATATAGAGGAGGGAGAAAGGTTGTTTTCTGCTGCTCCAGAGAAGTGGACACGGAGCAATGGATTCAAACTACAAGAAAGAAGATTCCACCTAAACATTAGGAAGAACTTCCTGACAGTAAGAGCTGTTCGGCAGTGGAATTTGCTGCCAAGGAGTGTGGTGGAGTCTCCTTCTTTGGAGGTCTTTAAGCAGAGGCTTGACAGGCATCTGTTCAAGAATGCTTTGATGGTGTTTCCTGCTTGGCAGGGGGTTGGACTGGATGGCCCTTGTGGTCTCTTCCAACTCTATGATTCTATGATTCTATGAGTGTTTCAGGAAGTGCAAATTAGGTAGTGCAAATTTTAATGTGTACCAAACCAAATTTGCCCCCCCAAAACACATGTCTGCAGTAGGTGGCAAGGAAAAAATGCAGGTTGACTAGCAAACCAATGTTGGTTGACTCTTGCTGCAATGAATGGTGATTTAGATGGTTTACAGGACAATGTGAAAGTGAATGACAGAATAGGAGCATCAAGATAAAATTTGCTGATAATTCCAAAGAAAATGCTACAGCCCCAGAGAACTGCCTGAGAGGTCCTAGTGTAACATGTTTACAACAAGGAAGGCGAGGCAACAATATAATGATATAGGCCAAAATAAAAATAAAAATTGAGACTCAGTGACTGACACACTTTATTAAAACAGATTTTTGGAAAGACTTTAGTACAGCTATTTCCTTTAACTATTCCTTTTATTACCTAAAACTAACACATTGTAACATTTCCAATGTGCTACACATGTATGGAGCCTAATAACCAGTTGTGGGATCTATAATTAAAACAAAATGGCTGAGATCTAACCAGCCTGTATGTGTGAATATATGCACCACGATTGGCTGAAAGTTGCTACACACTCAACAGACATAACTGACTTCACTCTTTAAAAATACTTTACAAATGCAGCAATTTTTTTAAAACAGAACTTCTCTCTATTTGAACTGCAGCAAATATTTCAAGGCAAATATTTTCAGCATAAAAAGGAAGGGTTACAAAATATTTCCCGAAAGGCCCCTGGAAAAAACACCCACATTTTTATACTTGTTTGATTTTCTGAATTGGCCTCATTTTTTAAAAAAGGAAATCCTTCTTTTTAATCACAATAACATCACATAACCAGTCAAATTGGACATCTATATCCCTATCCAGGCGTCTTCCCTGATATATTTTCTATCCGGGGGGGGGGGGGGGCAGTGACAGCACATTTGCTTTCATGGTTCTGATAGTCCAGCCCCACTACCACCTACGTGTCGGGGCTGAAAATATCCAGTGGGGAGTCAAACTGAGGCTCCCCATGTGATTTCAAACCCTGATCATACAGGATTATCAATTGTTCAGAAAGCCTCTATGAACAGAGATAATGGAGGGCAGTTGTTATGGTTCCCTCTAAGCCAGGGGTCCCCAAACTAAGGCCCGGGGGGTGGATGCAGCCCAATCGCCTTATAAATCTGGCCCGCAGACGGTCCAGAAATCAGCATGTTTTTACATGAGTAGAATGTGCCCTTTTATTTAAAATGCATCTCTGGGTTATTTGTGGGGCCTGGCTGGTGTTATTACATGAGTAGAATGTGCGCTTTTATTTAAAATGCATCTCTGGGTTATTTGTGGGGCCTGGCTGGTGTTATTACATGAGTAGAATGTGCGCTTTTATTTAAAATGCATCTCTGGGTTATTTGTGGGGCCTGGCTGGTGTTATTACATGAGTAGAATGTGTGCTTTTATTTAAAATGCATCTCTGGGTTATTTGTGGGGCATAGGAATTCGTTCATTTCCCCCCAAAAAATATAGTCCAGCCCCCCCACAAGGTCTGAGGGACAGGGGACCGGCCCCCTGCTGAAAAAGTTTGCTGACCCCTGCTCTAAGCCCTCGGATTCAGAGCAGGAGTGGGAGGCACCAGAGGATGAGGAAGGGGAAGAAGGGAGAGGGGGCTACAGAGAAGAGCCTACTTGATGAAGCTCTCCCTCCCCAGATACTCTCAGACTTGATGAAGCTAGAGACTGAGAGACTGCCCCTTCCTAGCCTGTGGTGGCAGAGCTGGTCTCAGGAGTTCTAAGGAGGAAGTGCACCCAAACGTATCTCCCAGGGAGACACAACATATCGAGAGAAGGGAAGGGAGAAGACTCGTGGCTTGCTGAGAATCACCCACCTCCAGGCCAGGAATGATTGCAGGGATAAGGTTCATCATGAATAGCTGAGACTTCCTCCCTTGCTTAAAAACTTGGCAGAGAAACGTGGAAACTTGCTGGAACAAAGCTGCGTCTCTCACGCAGTCTTGGAACTCTTGCTACTAATCTTGGACTCTCGAACCTTGGCCTTTGCTCTCAGACTGGATTGATTTTGCTACTCCTCTGGTTTGTAAAAGCACCTGGAGCTATTCCCTAGCTGCTGGGTCTGTATCGGAAGACTGATAAAATAAAACTTCGCTTCTTTACTAGCAAGGAAATGTCTCAGTTGTCTGGTTTGGGGTGGGAGCCAGGACAGTAGTGGGACTGGGAATATCATAGAGGGGGTAGGAATAGCTCATTACCTCACAAGGGATTATGGAAGAAGAAGTGTGCATGCACACGAAAGCTCATACCAAAATATAAACTTAGTTGGTCTTTAAGGTGCTACTGAAGGAATTTTCTTATTTTGAAGGGATTATGGAATAAAGCAAATCTCTTTTACCTCCTCCTCCACAAAAAACCCTGGATCTATTTCTCTTCAATTTGGCAGGCTTAATAAACACTTGAGGGGCTCCTGTACCTGTAAATTTCATCCACTTTGGTTAAAAGAGGAGAAAGTTGCAGCAGTTTTAATAACCCAGTTTATTTTCTATTCCAGAGAGCTTCATTTTTTTACAGATTGTCTCAGAACCCAGAGCACTGATCAAAGCAAACGGAACACAGAGCCACTCATAAACAAATCGGTTTGTGTGTTTTTTAAAAGCGCATTGATAAGATACTATGTACAGTGGAACCTCTACTTACGAATTTAATCCGTTCCGAATGCACATTCGTAAGTAGAAACATTCGTAAGTTGAAATGATGTTTCCCATAGGAATGCATTGGGAATGGATTAATTCATTCCGGGGCCTAGAAAAAGGCACTTTAAAGGCCGGTGGGAGCCCGGCGGCTGCGGCTGCGAGGGCCTTATCTGGCCCTATGTCCGGATCGGCAGCTGGGGGGGCGGCGGGAGGCCAGTGGCAGTGGCGGCGATGTGCCTGATCCAGCCCTATGGCTGGATCGGCAGCTGGGGAGGCCAGCGGCGGCGATGTGCCCAATCCAGCCCTATGGCTGGATCGGCAGCTGGGGGCAGCAGGAGGCCGTCGGCGGTGGTGGCAATGTGCCTGATCCAGCCCTATCCAGCGGGAGGCCAGCGGTGGTAGCGGTGGTGGCGATGGGCCTGATCTTGCGTGGGTGGCTGTGAGGAAGCCCAGCCCCCTTCCTCCACAGGGTGGGGAGAAGCCAAGGAAGAGGGAGGGAGGAGACACCACCGCGGTGTGGGAGGGAGGGAGGGGGGAAATCGCAAAAAAGGGCGACTGGATCGACAGCTGGGGGGGCGCGGGAGGCCGGCGGCTGTGGCAGCGAGGGCCCGATCTGGCCCTATGGCTGGATCAGCAGGTCGGGAGGCCGGCGGGAGGCCGGCGGTGGCAGTGGTGAGGGCCCGATTCAGCCTTCGGATGTCGAAAAAATTCGTAAGCATGTGCCAGTTTTTTTTCTTTGTAAGTCGATTTTTTTGTAAGTAGAGTTATTCGTAGGTCGAGGTACCACTGTACAACTTTGAAGCCATGTGTACCCCTAGAAAATGCAGGAAGAGGAACATCTTAATACGGCAACTGAGGGTGAACAAAGCTCATTTATGTACAGAGACAAATCTGATTGGATACATGATGACATCACTGTAATACTGACATCACACTTCTTTAAAAATAAAAGGGGTCAGAAGCAATTTTTGATCAGATTTGCAAAAAAAAAAAAAGTCATTTGGAACTGCCATAATCTGAATGTGAGGGGTGTGATGGCATGCTCATTCATTCCGCACCCCCAATAAATCACAAAAGGAATTTGTTTTAATATATAAAAACCTCTTGGTGTATATTTTTTTTACCTTTTTCTTATTTCAGTTATACCTCTGCTCTGTCCTGACCAACTGAACCATTATTCTCATTCACGGAAGTCTCTAGTGATATTCCATCAGGATTTATGAGGTACTTACAATCCCACAAGGAAAGGAGCTTCTGATATCTTCAAGACTGTACACATTCAGTGTATTAACTCCCACAAGCCTAAAAATTCACCTCCGGCAGCAGATTTTTCAGTCCATAGCTATAATGTCCTTATACAGAGGGAAAAAATTGTTAGGGTCAATTCCTTCCCTGTTGTAATAATTTAATAGTGCAGCTAAATCAGTTTTTGAAAGAACGCCAAGTAACTCAATAAAAATGCTTACCTATAGTCTGTCCCCTTTTCTTTTTAAAATAAATGTCACTGCAGAGAAAAGATCACTATGTTCTACAGTAATAAAATCTACAGCAATATATTCTCTTCAGTGGCTAAGGCTATCAGGAAGAAATAACCCAGTCCCCTAAAATAATTTTATAGTTAGGTGTGCCCTCATTTTGGGCGAAACCCAAACACTCAAAGTCGATTAAAACAAAACATTTGGAGCGCGAAATTTTGCCTGCCATTTTTTTAAAAAAAATTGGGTGAGAAACATGGAGCAAGTAAATTTTCATATTGTAAACAACACGTTCTTTGAGCTTCATGTTCTTTATACTTGCCTGCTTAGAAGCGGTGAACCACAGTCCCAGGGCAGAATTTGCCCTCCAACCTCTCTGTTGGGACCCCCTCAGGCTACAGCCACCTCTCCTGTCCCCACCTCTCTCTGCCCCTGCTGCTCCATGCCTTCCTCTACTGCCTTGAACTAAGATGATGGGTCCTGCTTACCTGGCTGGAGGGTGGAAAGAAGTGTGTCTTCTGAATTTTGCATGGTTGAATTTTGCATAACAAATTGTACATATGTAAGAGTGTCATCTGTTGCTTCACTCACTTTTCCCTCTGACTTTCCCCACTTTTTACTCCTGACCTCACCCACCGGCAGCATGCGGCTTCTCAATGATTACCCATAAGGGGATGCAATCACTGGGTTGAAAAATGATCTCTACCTTGGCTTACAGCAATCATTGTTATTACAGGATGTTACACAAGTGTACATGTGGACAATCTCACCAGCCCAGCAATCCTGTTCACATCACTCTATCAGCTAGAATTCATAGTTAGGTTGGGTGTCAGGGCATCAGAGGATCAAACCCAGGAATGGATAAGACAAGGAAAGTTCTTACCAATGCCTTTTATTCAATATTCACAGAAAGAGGCTTAGAAATGCAGCCTCTTGGAGTAATGGTGTTGCTCCGAGTGAAACCCCACCCCATCTGTCTCTCCTACTTCCTCACGAGTCATTGCTATGGGTGCTGGAAAGGACCTTTTGCCTTTGAGCTCTCTGCTCTCCTACTTTCAATGCCCGCCAGGTTCTGGGAGAGGGGGCTTTCTAAAGTCACTGAGTCCATCAACTGTCCCCCCCCGGCGCTGCTTCCTCCTCCTCCTCCTCCTCCTCCTCCTCCTCCTCCCCTCTCATTATTTCCCAGCTTTTCCCCTCATCTGCCTCCGAGCTGTGACCTCCCTCAAACCCCTGTTGCAATTCTGAACTGTCTTCTTCTACTCTGGAAGGGCCAGGCTAGGAAGGTGCCCAGTCCCTGACATTGGAATAGCTCAGTCAGCAGAGCATGAGACACTTCATCTCAGTGTCATGGGTTTCAGTCCCATGTTGGGCAAATGATTCCTGCACTACAGGGATATGAAGAAGATGAGCCTTGTGGAACCTTCTAACTCTAAGATGAGTTAGATCCCATTTTATTCTAAGATCCCATTATTCTATATCATACTGTACCTTGTACTAGGGGTGCCAACTCCAAGGGGTGGATCGCTTCCCCCCTCCAGTATTTTTGGGATGGGGCTGAGCTCCCCAATGATCAAAGGGGGAGGAGGAGGAGGCTAAGTGCAGAGCTGAGTATGGCTGCCTCCTTCACCTCCTCCTCCTGCCTAGGGTTGCCATATGTCAAAAAGTGAATATCCGGACAAAGTTGTTGGCAAAGTTTTTGAAGGTTGCTGTTGTTGTTGTTGCTGTTGCTGTTGTTATTGTTGTGGTTTGCAAAATCTGAAAATGAAAATAAAAATGAAGCTTTTGACCTATTTTTAAAAGGAATTTGCCAAAATAGAGATTTCCAATAGAGTGAGGAAGCAGTTCTGTCTGTTGGCGGCAACAGCAGCAGCAGCCGGCCATTGAAGCTGTGCTTCCACCGCATTCAGATTCACCCCCTAGCTCCACCCGACATTCTATGAGTGTCACACGCATGGCATCGCCCTCCCCATTCTCCCTCGGAAGTTGGCGCATCTGCCTTCTACTAAGCTCCATTTAAAATCCGTATATGTGAATTATTATTATTATAACTCTTTCATATTTTTGCACTCAGGTGCCTCAAAGCAATTTACAATGTAAAAATGCAAAGCCATTAAAATCAGATAAAAACAGCAATAAACAAAAATTAAAGTACTCATCTGACAGTATATTTAAAAGGCTCAAGTCCTCACCTCCCCATTTAAAGGCAAAGCACAGCAAAGCTATATATATATTCATTATTTGTAAAGGCTTTGTGGTTTTTAGAGTTTGCTGAAATTATTTTACTGTTTTTTAAAACTCGTGTTCTATTCTGCTTTTATATTGTAGACCACTTCAATGTATACCACTTCAATGGTATTATCTTATGAAGTAGTCCATGATTTTAATAATAAATAAATACAAATAATAAATAACACTCTGGAACTAACATCAGAATTAACAGGCATAGGATTGTGTTGTAAGTCACCAGTCTGCTAACAAATGGTTCTATAGCAAAACTACAGGAGTTAAATATTACACAGAAGGTCAGCAAAGGAATTTTAATGGCAGCAGACGGCTGAATGAAACACTCCAAGCAAATTCATTCTCGGTATGTGCCATACATCACAACCAAGGTCTTGCATTTCATGATACCTATAGAGAAAGATGAGTGCAAAACTGAATCCATGATTAGTCACATAAATATATTCATAATTGTGATCAAATGTGCATGGAATGAGAATTTGCTGTACATGTTACTGAAGGAAAAGTAAATCATTGATCAAACACGATCTTTCTCTGTGAGTAGCCAATAGGTAATTGATCTGCAGTTCTAACCGCTTTACTCTTTATGAATAATTACCCAGAAGTAATGCCATTTCTTTTGGCTAGGTGACATAATTGTGGAATAACCAATTAGACCTGCAGTTTCAAATCAATATTTTGATAGGTCTTTAAGCATTCTTTTTACAAAAAGCCAAAAAAGGCCTATGTTAAAAGAAATACACACACTTCAATGATGATTTAGTACTGTGGCTTAGTGCCATAAAATGAATGATTGATTAACGTTGTGCAGTATCAGGGAGAATTTTGTCACCAAATGTCATTGCATCTGCTGCTTTGAGGGTTTTCTTTACATTAATGTACAAGAAATAAAAACAATAGCCGGAGCTGCTGGTTAAAACTGATTTCCGTTTCCTAACTATCTGGTTTGTTTCACAATGCAGAAACCACGGAAACAAAACCAGCCATGTTGATGCAAGTATTTAATCTAAGAAAACCAACATCAGCAGCCACTTAGAGTTAAAGTGCAGGCCTGCTACAATATGTTCAGAAGTTGTAAAGGAAACGATGGCAGGATGATGGTGGAGAGATGGCACACACAGCAGAGAGGCATGAAAGGGAGCTGCATGCTTATAGATGGGCAGCTCCCAACAGAATATTAAATACATGATAAAACACCAGACATTAAAAACTTCCCTAAACAAGGCTGTCTCCAGATGTATTCTAAAAGTCAGGAAGTTATTTGTTTCCTTGACATCTGATGGGAGGGCGTTCCACAGGGCAGGTGCCACTACCGAGAAGGCCCTCTGCCTGGTTCCCTGTAACCTCACTTTTCGCAGGGAGGGAACTGCCAGAAGGCCCTCGGCGCTGGACCTCAGTGTCCAGGCTGAATGATGGGGGTGGAGACACTCCTTCAGATATACTGGCCCGAGGCCGTTTGGGACTTTAAAGGCCAGCACCAACACTTTGAATTGTGCTCAGAAACGTACTGTAAGTTTTTCAGAACTGGTGTTATATGGTCCCGGCAGCCACTCCCAATCACCAGTCTAGCTGCCGCATTCCGGATTAGTTGTTAAGGAGGCCAAATTTATACCACAAGCATGGAATGAAAAGAAGTCTCCACTCTGGTCCCTTACGCCAGGCCAACCAACATTGACTTGGCTGGCTATAGGGTAGATCAGGGTAGCTTTAGCTATCAAGTGGGCCCCAGGATGAGCAGCGCAGAGAAAATTGCTGCCGTGATCATGGGGACATAGTGGGTATGGAACAACCCGGTTCACACAAACATTGCAGAGATGTGCATTGCTGTAGAAAGGATTTAGCAGAAACTGAGTAAACCAGCTCAGAGCTACCAGATCCAAGGTGCCTATTGGAGAAAGGCTGCATATACCTCAAAACACAAGTCTGGATCTCCACTAGGGTGGGACGTAAGAGGTCTGAGCATGAAATTGCCCCCACTAAAGATACATGGCAGTGGAGAAACGGCTGCCGAGCTAACATGGCATGTGGCTACATTGCAACACGTAGTTTGTTTCAATCATTCTGAGCCCCAGCAGCATTTTTTAAAAAAAATAAAAATAGTCCTTGACATCCAATATTAGCTTCTGTCAGTGTGAGGTTTAGACATTTTTCAAAAAGATTAACTGAGGTTTGGTGAATAAAATGTGTGTGGACGTGAAGAATGCCCTTTAGTGGGTTCTATAGCAGTAATTCTCAAGCTCTGTGCCAGGGTTTGCTGTTGTGGCATGAAAGAAGTTAGCTGAGAAGAAACTGAGTAATGAATGGGTGGGTGGTATTCACCCATAGGGGATGTTGTATCTCTGCAAGATTAAATATTCACTCATTACTGGGGGGGAACTAGTTCTACCCTCTTCCTGCATCATGTATGCCTAGATCATTTGAGCTTTCCTCATCCCAAAAAGCAGCAAAATTTGGATAATTTGGATCTCATTAACATGTTGATCCAGTGTATGGCAGCTGTGAAAAAGGCAAATCTGTGTTAGGGATTTTTAGGAAAGGGATTTATGGCTTGTATCCGTTGCAGCACTAAGAAACCACCCTATCAGTGCAAGGATTTATGCTTGTGCAACAGGACTTTCCACTCTCTGTGCACCCTCTAAATCTGTTCTAGGGTTTCCACAACACTCCAGAATAGATTAGGTAAGGCTGTGAGATGCACACAGGGTTGGGGGGGAAACCCTCGGCACAAGCATAAATCATTGCCCTGACGATACAGTTGTTTAGCACTGCATTGGATGCAGTCAAAATTTCAATATCTCTTTTCCTTTTTACAACTCTGTGACACAGCCACATTTGGGAGTATGGTGTATGGTTTTCAGTAATGCTTCAAAAGAGGCAAATGATTGTGGAACAACACCCCATGAGGAAAGGGTACAATGAGGCTTTTTAGTTTAGACAAAAGGCAAGCAAGAGGGAAGCATGATAGAGGTATGTGTGGTGTGAACAGGGAAAGATTTTTCTGCATCACACATTACCGTATTGGCTTGAATATAAGCCTCACCTTTTTTTCCAAATTCCAACCTGGAAAAGTTAAAATTGTGGCTTAAATTCGCGACCTTACAAAATTGGCTTTTACGATATCGCTGCTGAAACAGACATACGGTAAAATGGAATGACTGTGAGTGCCTGTGGAATTTTAAGGGAACGGCTTATATTCGGGTATTGTCTTTTTTGAATTTTAAAGGTGTGGCTTATATTCGGGTGCGGCTTGTATTCGGGCCAATACGGTATATGTTGGAATTTTCGGGACAAACAAAAGGAATTATGTCTTCACCCAATGCATATTCAAACTGTGGAATTCTCCTCCATAAAGGTTAAGGTAAAGGACCCCTGGATGGCCAAGTCCAGTCAAAGGCAACTATGGAGTGCAGCGCTCATCTTGCTTTTCAGGCCGAGGGAGCCGGCGTTTGTCCACAGGCAGCTTTCCGGGTCATGTGGTCAGCAACCGCTTCTGACGCAACAAAACACCGTGACAGAAACCAGAGCGCACAGAAACACTGTTTACCTTCCCACTGCAGCTGTACCTATTTGTCTACTTGCACTGGTGTGCTTTCAAACTGGTAGGTTGGCAGGAACTGGGACAGAGCAACAGGAGTTCACCCTGTTGCAGGAATTCGAACTGCCGACCTTCTGATTGGCAAGCCCAAGAGGCTCAGTGGTTTATTCCACATGTCCATAAAATATAGTGATGGCCATCAATTTGGACTAAGGAGATCATTGGCTAGTAGTCATTCGTGCATGCAATAATATTGGCTGAAATATACCTCCAAATCTAAGAGAGGGAAAACTCTGATCCTAAACCTTCACTGCCTTGCAGGGTATCTTTGGGAGAGAAAAAAGGCTCAGGAGTATTTCCTGCGGAGTAATCTGGCCAGCCCAGGAGCTCCGAACACACTGCCCATGCTTGTGCCCTGGGAGGTGACTTTAGTGCTGCTAATCCAGCGAGTTGACTTCACCCCCAGAGGTGCACTCTATTGCCTCTCAAGACAGATGGATGCCAGCAATACCTCCGATTGCCAGGAATTGAGGATCATGAGTTGCAAAGTACTACCATAGGCATCTGATTACTCACTGTGAGTCTAAAATGTTGGACCAGGCTAGTCTTTGCCCAGATCCCAGAAAGATCTTATGCTCCCTATAACATCTGTATTGCACACTTTCCTGCAAAGCTGATTTCACAGCTATGGAGAGGACTCTAAAACTGCTCAGAAAAACCGCTGCAACTGAGCTGCCAGAATAATGCACTGGTGAGGAAGTCTAATGTAATGCCTGGATATGTAAACCCAAGGGCGGCCATGAGAAATTACTTTAGATAGCCTCTGCGCTGAGAGTGCTTGAATTGAAGCACTGCATTCAATAGGTAATTTGCAATGCTCACATTTGGTTTAGGTACACTGTTTGTAGTCATCAGGCATTCTTCTCACAAACACATTGAATTAATGTCAAATTCACAAAAGCAGCCTAAATTATTCTCTGTGTAATTTTGCAGTTTGACCTGAAGCCAAGGTTTAAGTAACAAGTTTTCCTGCACAGTGTAGGTTACTCTCCAGGCTTTCTCCTGCTAATGGGATCAGGGACCTCTACCTGTAATGTGTGTGAATTGTCACTTAGGTAATGTATTTCTTGGAAATGTTCTAACGCAGACCTTTAAATCCAATACATTTCTATGTAGCACTGTGCTGATTTTTTTGCCCATGAAAATACAGCTGAGATGAGATTTGGGGAGCCCCCCAAAACAACTACCGTAAATAATGCCTTTCTCCTCTGATTTCATCGTGATTCTTAGCACTTCTTTTCTCCTGAATTGCAGCTTTAAATCCTTTTTTTTTAGATTTTTTCCCCCCTTATGTATTCTCAGCAAATCAAGGATCATATATGGATTATGATGATGTCACAGTGCCACATAGTTATCAGATTTGACTGTGTGATTATGTCATTAATTAAGCCAATGTTTTCCTCCAACCAGGAATAGAGAAGAAATTCAGTTCAGATCTACCTAATTCACACTTTGTGAAATAGTACCTGAACTGAAACAAACCCATCTTTCATTTATTGATAACCTTCTATACAATCATCTTTACATGATGTACATCCAAAAGTGTGTGTGTGTGTGTGTGTGTGTGTGTGTGTGTGTATTTAAAAACGACACATCACACTCAGGTACTTTAATAAAAAACCATGCAAAATATTCATGGCAAGCACCTGTTATCTAGCTTGGATAGTGCATTGGAACAAAAATATCTTCGGTTGTTTCTGAAAAGTGCAGATAGTGGGAACCCAATTGTATCCCAACTAGACTGCTGTTTCACAGAAGTATGGCAGCCAATCCTAAACGCCTTGCTCCAATCAGGGGAGTAAGAATGTTTGATGGGGCTGTAAAGGGCAGGAGAGGACAGGGAAGTCCTGTTTGCATGTACAGAACTCTCTTCTGCAAATGGGCCACCCCAACCAGATATCACCCAGTGTGTGTTGACAGGAAGGGGGACAGACAGAGGGAGGGGGAATTTAAACAAAGATGTCTTCATTCCATTTTTCCCCATTCTGTAAAACAATGCTGTCCAATTATTATTATTATTATTATTATTATTATTATTATTATTATTATTACTATTACTATAATTATTATTATTAAAAAGCCCAGATAATGAATAAGAATCAACTGAGATCAAAGGAAGATATTTCTAAAACAGGGATGGAATATCATCAGATCTTTCTTTCTTTTTTTAATGCAAAACTGTTTTTGGCAGTTTAACTTGCACCATTTCAGTTTTCAGCTGAATTGTTGTGTTGGGAAAACACTGTTTCTTTTTCTTCTCTTTTTCCCTTACTGTATTGCCATTCTGAATCTCTTGCAAGTAGATCACTGAAGCAGCAGCACACACAGCCAAGGTAGCTGGCTGCTAAATTATTTCTCTGTGCCTTTGGCACATCTAAGTAAATGGTGTTAAAGCTGATCTCCGGCAGCTTGTGCAAACACCACAGGAATATCTTGATAGGAAAGATATATTCACCCATGTTATCATCAGACTGGATCATCAGATACAGAAATCTTATTGCCAATGTAGTGTATGAGCAGCTTTAAATTAAGTAAACTAACTTTTACCGGTGTTTACCTCATTCATGTAGAAAGCGGAGAATTTCAGAATGAAATCTATTATTTCAGAATGAAATCTGAATGAAATCTATTATTAATAATAATAATATACTGCCGAATACCCAGAGATCTCAGAATGTGCCCCCTCAAAAATTGTGCACCTGGGGCCACACACACACACACCCTGGTAGCCCCCACTCTATGCCCTTGTCAGCACCCTTAACAACTTTCAGCACCCAGGGTTCGTTGGGAGAAGCCCTCACAGTTTATGGGGCTATGCTACTACTTTAAACATAGAGTACAGAAGGGGATCTTTACAGATATAAGTGGCCTTTGGTATTTTCAGCACAGGAAGATGCTCTTGATATCTATAGTGATAAATCATGTTGCCCTTGTTAACAACGCACGTGCTATTCCTTTATCATTTTAAATGCAAGCTCTTAGTTGGTTTACAGTGCAACCCTATCTACTGTACAGTGGTGCCTCGACTTACGAATTTAATCCGTTCCAAAGGCACCTTCGTAGGTCGAAAAATTCGTAAGTCGAAAAGTGCCATTGGAAACATGATTTCCCATAGGAATGCATTGGAAACGGGAAAATTCGTAAGTCGAAGCAACCCCATCTAAAAATTTGCAAGTCGAAAAAACCCTATCTAAAACCGCTGCGGTTTCCGTTCGGGTGTTGAGAAATTTGTAAGCGTGCGGCCATTTGCCCCACTCGTAAGTCGAAAAATTCGGTTATCGAGTCGTTCGTAAGTCGAGGTACCACTGTATTCTCTTCTATTCGGAGATAAATTACAATCAGTTGAATGGGACTCATTCCCAGGTACGTGGGTACATAACGCAATAAGGATTACTGGCTTAATTAATATTAAGGCCACAAAAAGGAACTCCATAGCTTTTCTTCCGACTTCTTATAATGCTACGAGGCATTTTCTTCTGCAGATTTCAAAATGGCAGACTACAAAGCTTCCATTTCCTAAGCCTTATCAAAACGGTTAATATGTTATTTGGCCATGCTTACAAATGACTGCAATGCTCTTTTTAACACTAAAGAAGTCCCTCAGTGCATTCCAGTCATTGTTTGTGAATCTATGTACCTGATTAGTCCGTGTACGCTGTAATAACCCGGAGAGCACTGAACATATGCTGTGGGAAAATGCTGTAAAGCAAAAACAAAACAAAACAAAAAAACCCCAGCAACAACCTCTAAGTTAATCTCATTTATCTCTGTCACCCAAAATATGAATACTCACTTATTCAGCAGTTGTGTATAGGAGTAATACATTTAAATTATTATATTATAATACTTATTTTGAAACGGTGAACTTAGAAAGGCTTTAATGAAATGCTGAAAATGATCTGTCATTTAATTTAGTTAAAATTCACATCACAGTTAATAATCAACTCTACCAAGCTGAACAAGGCTTAAATTATGGGTGCAAAACAAATGGATCGTCAATGGCAAGTAGACAAAAGCAGACAATGGCATTGTTCCCATGTCATGCTAAGCCAAACCATGGCTTAATGTGAATGCACAATCACGCAGGTTCCCCAAAACACTTCCCTGGTCATTTTGTTGCAGCAGAACACTGAGCTAAGCCATGGCTTGGCTTGGCATGTTGTCCAAACCCAGGTTCCTGCTTTAGCTGTCTAGAGTCCAGAGGTCAGCAAACTTTTTCAGCCATGGGCCAGTCCACTGTCCCTCAGACCTTGTGGGAGGCTGGACTATATTTTGAAGAAGAAGAAAATGAACAAATTCCTATACCCCACAAACAACCCAGAGATGCATTTTAAATAAAAGCACACATTCTACTCATGTAAAAACATGCTGATTCCTGGACTGTCCGCGGGCTGGATTTAGAAGGCGACTGGGCCGGATCCAGCCCCCGGGTCTTAGTTTGCCTACCAGGCATGTCCAACAGGTAGATCATGATCTACCGGTAGATCACTGGACGTCTGCTGTAGATCACTGGTAGATCATTGGCTCCCCCCAAAGAAGCTGAACAACTGTGGCTCCCCTAAAAAAAGCTTGACATTTTATCTCCTCCCTGAAGGAACTCAACAACTTTGACCCAACCCCCCCCCCCTGGGCCTTCCTCTTTCCTAATAAAAGCACAACAACTTTGACCTGAACCCCAAAAAAGGGGGTAGATCACTGCCAGTTTTTAACTCTGCGAGTAGATCGCAGTCTCTTGGGAGTTGGCCACCTCTGGTACTAGACTAACCACAAGTTGTAACCAAGGTTTGCAAACCTAGAGTCAAAAAGCCTGCCAGGCAACAAAATTAGATAACAAAATTGTGAAGGAGTAGAACAGGCATAGACAAACTCAGCCCTCCAGATGTTTTGGGACTACAATTCCCACCTGACCACTGGTCCTGTTAGCTAGGGGTCATGGGAGTTAAATTCCCTGTAAGCAAAGGAGGGAAAACACCCTATGACATAACAGAGGAAATTCAGGGATTAGCCTGCTCCTTTCTGTTCCAGTTTCTTCTTGAGGGAGTTTCCTACACAAGTAAAAGATCACCTGGGATCTGAAATGGTACAATCCATTCGACTACCTCAGTCCCACCCCATTCTGCATAGCTGCCAAGTCTCCCGTTTTCCCTGGGAAATCCTCGTTTTTCCAGCTGTTCCTAGCTGAAAAAACGGAATTTTTTTTTTGTTTGCCCGGTTTATTCTGGTGCGGTGGCCATTTTGGAACTGGGCAAAGCAGCATCAAAAGTCACTTCTGAGCATGCTCCGCCCAGTTCCAAAATGGCGGCAGCGCTACTTCCGGTCTGCTATTTCCAGCGCGGTCCCTTATTTCTCTGACAGCAACTTGGAAGGTATGCATTCTGCTGTGTGTGTGTAGACCAGGAATTCCCAGCTGTTTGTGGACTACAACTCCCATCATCTCTAGCTATCAGGAACAGGGGTCAGGGATGATGGGAATTGTAGTTTGAAAACAGCTGGAGACCCAAGTTTGGGAGACACTGGTGTAGACCAAGCCCAGTCATGGCATATTTGAAATGAAGATGGTGCTCTGCTCAACAACTGGACTGGGGAATCGCTGCTGGGCCCTCCCACATAGTAAAACAGTTTAGGGCCCAGTTCACACACAATGATACCAGTCTAAGAAGCCAAGGTCTATCAACAGACCACCCTTCTCTTTCCCCCTTCTACAGCATCTTTCATGCAAAGCTTCCATGGTTCCTCAAACCACCATTAGAGCTGAACCAGTTTACACCCGGACTTCAAATTTGCAATTTTATCTTGGCTTGTAACACCAGGATCAGGCCCATGCACAGCTTGTCTGAGGCACAGGGTGGCATAGCTGCCAAGTCTCCCGTTTTCCCCGGGAAACCCCCGTTTTTACTTACCTTTTCCCGATGGTCCCCCGTATCACTTCGTCTCCCATTTTTCTCCGTTATTTTCTCCTGCCGGCGGCCATTTTTTCTGATTTGCCCTTCTATGGGCACAAAAAATGGCCGCCGCCGGCTTCAAAAGTCGCATCTACGCATGACCGGAAGTGCGTAGGTGTGACTTCCGGTGTCGGCGGCGGCCATTTTGGTGCCCATAGATGGGCGGGGCGACACTGGAAGTTGCGTCGACGCACTTCCGGTCATGCGTAGAAGCTACTTTTGAAGCTGGCGGTGGCCATTTTTGGTGCCCATAGAAGGGCAAAGCGACACCGGAAGTTACGTCGACGCAACTTCCGGTGTCACACGGCTGCCGGTCCCGGACTTGGAAGGTAAGGGTGTTAGAATAAAGTTATAAACTCAAAAAGAAATGGGTCCCAGGCAGGGCACCACAAACTGCTTATTGCCCAGAGGCCAAGGGCAAGTGTACCCAGCTGCCCCCAGCCCAGCCCACATGGGCTTGGCTAGGATTGGAGCCAGAGCTTAAACCACCATTTACAAGTTTAGATATAAGAGGAGCATGTGGATATAAAAAGAAGCCTGGAAAGTATTGGATTAAGGTGCATGAGAGAGGTAAACGAGAAAGAGGATGTAGAAGCAAGCTGGCACGTTTGTTCTCAGTCTGATAAACCATGGTTTACTGGACCATAATTCATATGTCTTTGTTTGTGCATGAAAGAAAGAAAGAAAGAAAGAAAGAAAGAAAGAAAGAAAGAAAGAAAGAAAGAAAGAAAGAAAGAAAAGAACACCTATTACAAAAGGGAGGGGGAATCAAGTCAGGTTTTTTGTTAATAAGCTTTAGATGGCTGTATAGCATCAAGGATATACTAGGTTTGACATTTCATTTCAGATAGTTAATGATGTTTTTACCTAGGCAGTCACTCACCACTGGTTTTTGCAGCAAGGTCTTCATAAATAACGTGGTTTCTCTTTCTATTTTACAATCTGACAAAATGAAAATTGAGAAGCAATATATCAGGCACAGAGTTCTTATACCTACAGTTTGCTGAGTCATCCAGAAAAACTAAGAAAGCATCTTCTGACATAACTCTTTCTGTTTAACAAATATTACCTACCATATACCATTATGTCTCAATGTTGGCTTTCAAAATTGCTGTCATGTTAGAAGCGCATTATAGCTTTTTAAAAAATACAGTTGCTCAGTAGCACTGAAATTCATTGACTCCAAAAAAATTCTAAATAATCTTTTGCTCTTCCATTCATTTTTCAAGTAGCCAAAAGAAACCCTTCTCTGTTGGTTAAATATCAACAATGGTGATTTTTCAGAATGAAAAGAAAATCTAGCTTTTTTCATTTGTTTGTGGCAGGGCACATCAGAGCGCCAACCACGCAGTGCGCAAACATGAATGCTGAAATGAAAAAGCCTTACACTCAAGTAAATATGTGAAACATTGTTTAAAAACAGATCACCAAAAATGTATTTTAACTCTTCTTTATTCAAAACACAAAATCTGAAAAACACCTGAGTTTTAAAATATATGTTTCAAGCTAGCTTTTTTTGAGGGGGGGGGAGTTGTTGAGCTTTTTCCCCACAAAAAAACTGACGCAAAAAACAATTCAGACATGGATTTTTAGCAATTTTTGGAAATTCCACCCAGACACTTTCTGAAGGATGAATGCCGGATACGGCAGCCCTATCCATTATCCCCTACCCCTGCGTTTGCCTGCAAAATCTCCAAAGGAAAACTTGTTTGCCATCAAAGAACAAACACAGGCTTTCTGGTCCTTATATTTCAAAAGTAAAATTTACTTACTGCACTTTCATAAATGAAGGGAGCGACAACAATAACCATTTACCATCTGTCTTCATGTTCCCCCCCCTTTTTTTTAAAACCCTGGAATATCATCTATGGTAGTTCTCTAATACAAATTACTCTTCCTAGGGGTGGAAAGGGCTATGCAATAAACACTATGGTACAAGCATTTAAATCCATCAGGCCTGACATTTTAATGGTAGGCTTCTCCATTTCTGCTTATGCCAGCATTTCTAGTCCCATGGCACTTGGCTGAAAAAGAGATGCGCCTGGTAAAACATCTTAATGTTGAAAGCTGTTACAAAGTGGCAAGGACATTTCATTTTGCCCTCCTCAGATGAAGTGATCCATTCCTCTAAAGAGCTTATTGAAATATGGCTGGGTGGGGAACAAGAGAACGAACTCCGTTAAGGTTGGCACAGAATCAAAGATGTCAAAAGGTGTGGTGATCGCAAACGCATGGCGGGCAAACCAGTCCAACCCTTTCAGATTGCGATGCCGACAGGCAGAAAATCAGCTCTCCTTTTAATATCCCCATAGAAGCATGTTCAGTATATTGTTCAATGTATTGATTAATGGTGCTTGGTTTTTATTTTTATTTTTAAAGTATTGGCTTGAGTGCTTTCTTTTGGGGAACTCTATGGGCCGCCATTTTGCTTTTTCACGGAAAGCTCTGATCATCTACCTGGGATGAGAGCGGACTCTGCCTGGAGCAAGGGTGACTAGCCTTTCTCAGCTGAGGGGCCACATTGACTGGCAGCTACCCCGTGACAGTGGGCACGGACAAAAGGGCACATGTTTACTCACACATGTGTACGCAGTAAACATAGCTGCCAAGTTTTCCCTTTTCTCGCGAGGAAGCCTATTCAGCATAAGAGAAAATCCATTAAAATAAGGGATAACTTGGCAGCTATGGCAGTAAAGTGGGAGAAACAGGCTGCCTTCCAAACTGCTGAGCCAAAGCCTCCAGCTCTGTATTAAATCTTGACAAGGCTGCAGGATCTGATCCGATATCAGCATGGGCGTAGGCAGGGGGGGCAGGAGGGGGCAGCTGCCCCCCCCAGAAGCAAAAAATTATTGTATTTTACAGACCATAACCAGCACTTTTCCCCTCCAAAAACTGAAGTGGAAAGGGCTTTGCTTTAGCGAGAGCAGCTCTCCACTTGCTGGGGGGGGCGGGAACACAGCTGTAACAAAAACACATCAAATAAATAAAGCAAAGTGGCTACCGGTACTTAAGCAGTTAAGACAATGGAGCAGAAAATCCCTTCAGGCAAGGTTTGATAGCTGACCAATTCACCCTATTGTTCTTCAGTGGTAGTTGTTAATGAGCATTCAGGGATCGCATTAAGAGTTCTTGTCAGAGGGCCTGATGTGGCTACTCTAGAGTAACGACTCCAGCATGGTCTTTTTAGGCTTTTATTAAATGCTGATTATTTACAGTGTTCAGAGCGGTTAATATACATCCTTAAGGTGAGGTGTCAGAACCTCCGAATGGCGATTGGCGCGTTTTCCTCCAGCATAGAAGCTTTGGAAGACCCAACCTCTTCCCCCTACGTTTGCGTCGCAATTCCGGAGTTGGGGGAATTGGCCTTCCCCCCCTGCTCCCATCTTCCTGTCCCACCTGGGGCATGGGCTCCGCAACCTTGCCTGAGCCTCGGACACTACTTCCTGACTCTCCGCTGGAGGCAGAGCTCTCCTTGCTCTCTCCAGTGCTTGGGGATGGGCTGGAACTTAAGATGGGAGGGACTTCCCTGTATCCCTTGTCCCTCACAGTTCTATTGGCGATTTAATGAGGGTGCATTGACTAAGGTGGCTCTGCAAGGCTAAAAGGAAATGAATAAGAAAAGGGGGGGGCTGTAGCTTTTGATAGACACAGTGATGTTTATAAAAAGCAGAGGTGTTCCAGTCTGCCCCTCCTCCTGCATCTGTATACTGTAAATCAGGGGTGGCCACCTCCCAAGAGACTCTGATCTACTCACAGAGTTAAAAACTGGGAGTGATCTACCCCCTTTTGGGGGGTTCAGATCAAAGCTGTTGAGTTTTTTTAAGGAAGGGAAGCCCTGTTTTTTTGAGTTTAGGTCAAACTTGTTGAGCTTCTTTTAGGAGGAAGGGAGGCCCATTTTTGTTTAGGGCTTCAGGTCATAGTTCAGCTTTTTTTAGGGAGGAGGAAAATTTTGGGTGAGCTTTTTTTAGGGGTGCCAGTGATCTAGCAGTGATCTACCACAGACATCCAGTGATCTACTGGTAGATCACAATCTACCTGTTGGACGTGCCTGCTGTAAATCAAGCAGAGAGAAAGCTGCTTGCAAGGCTCCTGTACAGGCGTACCAGTATCTTCCTCTTGCTGCAGAGTTCCAGCATCACAGCGTCACCCAGAGGCACCCACAAATGTGAGTTATCCCTCTCTCTATTTCTTCCTTCCTTCCCTCACTCTTCCGTCCTTAATAAAATACGGGGGGGGGCAGATAAGCCCCACATAGAAAGCCCATCAACATGGAGGGTGTGACTCTTTAAAATACAGTATTTACCAGTAATTGGGGGGGGGCGGCACCTAGGCCTCTTGGAGTTGGCTGCTATGCCTAGGACAATTCAAGAAAGCAGATTGATGCATATGCTATGGTAATATATCAATAGAATCATGGAATTGTAGTCGGAAGGGACCACAGGGGTCATCTAGTCCAACCCCCTGCAATGCAGGATCTTTTTCCCAAGGTGGGGCTTGAACCCACGACATGGTTGAAATATTATGCTGATATGCAGCAACACCTCGGAGCTGTCGTGACTGCGGCCGTGCCTTCCCTCGCCCTCGCCCGCCCTGCCACCCCCTCTCGCCTGCCCGACCCTCCCGTCCTCTTACTGCAGAGTTCCAGCATCACCCAGAGGCACCCACAAATATGAGTTATCCCTCTCTCTATTTCTTCCTTCCTTCCCTCTTCCATCCTTAATAAAATACGGGGGGGGGCAGAAAAGCCCCACATAGAAAGCCCATCAACATGGGGGGGGGTGACTCTTTAAAATACAGTACAGTCGTACCTCGGGTTGCGAACACCTCGGGTTACGAACAACCCGGGTTATGAACTTCGCAAACCCGGAAGTATTTTCGCCGTGCGCGCGTGCGCAGAAGCGCCGCACGCCTTTGCGCATGCGCAAAGCGCAAAAATAGCGGAAATAGCGCTTTGCGCATGCGCAAAGTGGCGGTTCGGGCCCTTTTCGGGTTACGAACTTTTCGGGTTACGAACTGCGACCCGGAACGGATCGCGTTCGTAACCCGAGGTACCACTGTATTTACCAGTAATGGGGGGGGGAATGCACCTAGGCCTCTAGGAGTTGGCTGCTATGCCTAGGAGTAGGACAATTCAAGAAAGCAGAATGATGCATATGCTATGGTAATATATCAATAGAATCATGGAATTGTAGTCGGAAGGGACCACAAGGGTCATCTAGTCCAACCCCCTGCAATGCAGGATCTTTTTCCCAAGGTGGGGCTTGAACCCACGACATGGTTGAAATATTATGCTGATATGCAGCAACACCTCGGAGCTGTCATGACTGCGGCCGTGCCTTGCCTCGCCCTCGCCCGCCCTGTAACCCCCTCTCGCCTGCCCGACCCTCCCGTCCTCTCCAGCCAAGCAGGGTAGCCGCCGATGCTGCCAGCCCCAGAAGCACAAGGTGGCCGCTGCCGCCGCCACGATATCATCAGGCCAGCTGGCCCTGTAGCCCCGCCCATGTTCCCACTTCGGGGCCCCGCCCCTGAATGACCATGGCTTGCCCCCCCTAGTTTTGATCCTGGCTACGCCCCTGGATATCAGCCATAATTGTACCCAAATGATCCAGCATATGCTGGGGAACCGCCGGGGGAGGTGCTGAATGCAATGACTGAGAAGGGCCTCTGATCACCCTTATGGAAGGGAGAGTGGAACTGGGATTCCTTTCAATAGGCATCCTATAATCCTCTTAATAAACAAAGGGGAATTGCAACAAATACAAACAGAATTTAAATTGCATCCCACAATTAATATGGCACTCATGCCAAAACAAGAAGGCGCTCTCCAAAATAAGATGGCGCTCCCGCCAAAATTAGCTGGGTGAAGACCTTCCCAACTCCAAGAAGGTACAAAAAATAGTGATCGCGTTGAAACGGGGGGGGGGGCAGCCCAAGGAAATTCCCCACCAACCCCTAAGCAGAACAGTAGTAAAGCAAGCTCTCTGTGAGTCTAAAAGCGATCGGCTGATACAATTTCCAAGCCCCAAAGCTGCAGCCGCAGCCGGGATAAGGCCCTCCGGCAATTACACAGGCAGCGGCAAGCTCCCAAATGGGAGCACTCAAGGGGCCGAAGCCCCGTGGAGCAAAAGCCCCTCTGGGAGGAAAGGCAAGGCAAGGCAAGGAAGCAAATTAACAAAGGGGGGTATAATAACTACTGGGGAAATCAAGGAGAAAAACGAGGAAATAAAAGAAAAAGATCACCAGGACGATCGTCGAAGGTAAATCGCTCGCTCTCTCGGCTGCACAGAGGACACGCTGTTGCCATTCCGAATGCACGCACCGAAAGAGGAAGCTCTGAGTCACGTGCATGGGCATATATAGGTCACTCGATCCATTTGGACTGCGTCCCATTGGCCAGCTTGAACCCCAACATCAAGGGTTGTGTTGTGGCTGACCAATCTTACCCACCCACAACACAGGTGCTCGGTCTCCAGGTCTCACTGCAACACGCTTTGAGAGAGGACCTGATATAATGTGTGCAGGCGCCCAACATACTTCCACTCTCTCATACTTGCTAACTCACAGCATCACACAACATTCCTCTATTGTCATTCTGGCACCTGCCTCTTTCAATAACTTTTTAAATAGAGAACTGTCCTCTTCTTGACCCATGGAAGCTCATCCCCTGATATAGGGGACACTTGCAATTGTCCAGTGGTGGCTGCTATTTGTTGGTACTAGGAGGGCAGATGACAAAGGGGTCAATACTAGGAAGAATAGCAGCCGATGAAAGCATACCCCCACAAACACAACCACCCCATTTTAAGCAAGACATCCCAGAATCACAGAAGCCAATCCCAGCTTCTGTTTGCATCATGGAATGTCGCGTTTCTTGGCCTGGTGTTCTGGCGGGAGTCCTCGTACCAGAACACTGGACCAAAAGATGCTCACTTTGGCGCAAGACAGCAGGGTCGCACCGAGCTCTGATGTACCCTGCTGACAAGCACTAGAATGCCAGACCAGAAGGCACGCCTCTCCTGATGTCCCAATTTGGGGGACGGAAATGTTGGGGGGTATGTGAGGCCAGAGTGCCACCATCTGGACAGGGTAAAAGGAAGAAAGCAGGCAGCTGGGAGTTGGCTGAGGAAAGACTGCAGTTGGTGGGGCAGTGCCCCATGGACCAGTCTCTACTCAGTAAGGGGAGCGGGTGGCGCTGTGGTCTAAACCACTGAGCCTCTTGGGCTTGCCAATCGGATGGTTGGTGGTTCGAATCCCAGCAACGGAGTGAGCTCCCGTTGCTCTGTCCCAACCTAGCAGTTCGAAAGCTCTGTCCTGCCAACCTAGCAGTTCGAAAGCATGCCATGCAAGTAGATAAATAGGTACCACTGTGGCAGGAAGGTAAACGTCGTTTCCGTGCACTCTGGTTTTCGTCACGGTGTTCCATTGTGCCAGAAGCGGTTTAGTCATGCTGGTCACATGACCCAGAAAGTTGTCTGTGGACAAATGCCAGCTCCCTCAGCCTGAAAGCTAGATGAGCGTCGCAACCCCATAGTCGCCTTTGACTGAACTTAACCGTCCAGGGGTCTTTTACCGTTACCTTTTACCTCTACTGCAGTTGACAAGAAGGAAGCCTCTGGAAAGCACTTCTTGTAAATGTAAATCTCAGTGGATGAAACAAAAGTCAGACATTTTTTCCCCTGCGCTCATTCAAGTAAATGTGACTTTTCGGTTTGACACATGGATGTAGAAAATGAGACTATGCACATGACTGAGGGTTGGAAGGCAAGGCAGGCTTAGCCTTATTTTCCTTTTTGGCTAGCAGCAAATGAAACAAAAGAGTTCTTGAAATTCATTTTGAGCAAACTGTGTGTTTGATAAAAAATATATATAATCTCTCCGGAGAACTGAGGAAAGGATGAACCGCAAATGCGCTAACCAGAGTTGAACAGTTGCAGCGGGCCTGTAAAATTAATTAGACCCTAACTATTTGCACCCTGCTGTCTCCTTAAAATGATCACAGATTTGTTCTTGCAGCTTGTTATGACAGGCTAGAGAGGAGACTCTTTCCATTCTCACCCCTTCCTCCTCCTAGCTTCATTAAAATGCCTTCTCTCTGTGTTATTACAGAAGTCGGAGAGAAACAGAGACCCTACTGTAGGCTAGTTCTCCCTTGCATTTAACAAACCAGACCTGTTGTGGTTCCCCCTGTCTTTGAATCTATTCATGTGACGGTATTCTTGAATTTTAAATGAGAGAAGGGGGACGATGTCTTTTATATTTATTAAAGACAGTCAATTCCTTTGACTCTCTTCCACATTCCATTCCAACATGCTATTAGCACTCAATGGGGAATTCAGAAGTACTCAGATGTGATTAGATTGCAAAAGCTGAACTCGACCAAATAACATACTCAAAACAGCTGCCGGCTAAGAAGTGACCCAAGAAAGACATGGGGTTATAGTTTGATGTGTTTATGTTACAAGGGATTTGAAAGGAAAGGCTTAGAAGCAGAGAACTAAGAGGGGAAATGTACTTCAAGAATGCTGCTGTTGCTTATCTTAAATGCTTGTTTGTTAAAAGCTTTTCAGATCACATTTAAAGTTTCCTTCAGAGTTTATGGGAACAAAGGGATGCCATCTCTGAGAAGTAAGAATCATGTGTTGTTGCAAAATTAAGGTTCCTCCCTCCCACTTAATGATGATATTTACACCATTATACCCTGAAATATTTCCATTCTTTACTGGGTACCTGGGTACCTTCACACAATAACAACTATGCATCCATTCTTAGAAGCCTAAGGATATAATCTAAATTAACTACCACTGTGTACAATGGAACCCTAAGGCAAAAGAATCACACCCACATATTAAGCCATTAAAAAAAGAGCTGTTAAGTCACATTAGTCAGCTGTTCTGTGAGAAGAGAAGGCACATCCTTGGAATGTATAGGGGGGGAAAGAGTGACTATTTTACAGTAACAGAAATGAATGAACTTAACTATGATTTTCTATAATATATTCCGTTAGAATTACAGCTAGAGTAGCCACGTACACAGCGAGAGAAAGAGATATGCCGCAATAAAGGATGAGGACACAAATTTGCATGAAACTTGCATATGCTGATTTATATGTGTAGATGCAAAATTAGAAATAAATTAATGGAATTTAAATTTCATGGAAAAGCCGGCTAATTAATTTCCCATCCAAGTTCAATTAACTGCAAGCCCTACATCAGATCAACCCAAATAAGTTCCTCCCCGATTCATTTGCCCCAAATTTAATCCCGCCACCAGATCCTGCTCAAAATAAATTCCCTTTCAGTTAATTAACCAATTCATCACCTCCCCTTAAATTAATAGCAAAATAAATAGGGTGCACAACTATTTATGTGGGAAAACCATCTAGTATGAAAGAGGTCTCCTGGTCAGACTAGGAAGAGCTTTGGTAACCTACTTTATTTTAGCTGTTTTAGCTATTTTGGAGTAGCCTTGATATTTTAGACTCACTTTAAATATCAAGGCTACTCCAAAATACTCAATGCAATCTTCTGGGGCTGTTTAACACAAAACCATATTGATGGTAAGAAAATACAAAAATGCACTATGTTTGGGAAATTCATTGCAAAAATGCAGATATCACAAGAAACTGTGTAAAACAGGTGCACATATTACAGGGAAAGCACACAAAAATGCATGCAGAGTATCATGTAGACTTTTGGTGCGAAAATGGAGCAAACTGAATTTAGGGGTGAAGTCAGTTAGATGCTGGGGGGTTAAAGTGATCGTGGATGAGAGCAGTGGCAAAGTATTGGAAGAACATATTAGTAATTAGATACCTACTTTTGTTTAGTTTGGTTTGGGGTTTTTTCAAGCCTTTGACAAAAATGTAAAGAATTGAAAATGCTTCTCCCCTCTCCTTGGAAATTGCTTTTCAAATTGTAAGCTGTCCCAAATCATTGAGCTGGAACAGGATAAAAATATTCTTAAAATAAATTCAGTTTCACCCATGAAAAATGGTTTCTTACCGTCACTTTATTCTATATTAAAAAGGTAAAGGGTAAAGGGACCCCTGACCGTTAAGTCCAGTCGCTGTAGACTCTGGGGTTGCAGCGTTCATCTTGCTTTACTGGCCAAGGGAGCCGGCGTTTGTCCACAGACAGCTTCCGGGTCATTTGGCCAGCATGACTAAGCCGCTTCTGGCGAACCAGAGCAGTACACGGAAACACCGTTTACCTTCCCGCCGGAGCGGTACCCATTTATCTACTTGCACTTTTTGGGGTGCTTTTGAACTGCTAGGTTGGCAGGAGCAGGGACCGAACAACGGGACCTTCTGATCGGCAAGCCCTAAGCTCTGTGGTTTAGACCACAGCGCCACCCGCGTCCCTCTTATTCTCTATAAGCAGGCACATTTTACCTCTGTGTGTGGTTGTTTGCATTATAGCCCACTCTATCAGGGAAAAGCCAAGCTTTTCTGTTTTTTTTCTTCTCTTTGTGTGTGTTGTTTTTTTTACTGTCCATGAGTCTGCCTCACTTGGCTACAGATGGCCTGTCAAATCTATCAAGTTCCTGATTGGAATAGATTACTGAGCTGATGGAGCATTGGGATTAGGGCCATCTTTCTGCAGGAGGCTCTGTAATCATGATGAGAGGCTGTTGTTGCCTGGGAGCTCAGAAAACGACAAACTGCACTGCACGCAAGGATCAACAAAAGCTTTCTGTAATACAGCGGGGATTGAAAAACAATAGTGTCTGCTTCATGTCCATCTAAGCTCCAAGAACACAGGCAAGGTGCGGTAGTTTCAATGCATTCAGAGAGAGAGAGAAGGAAGAGGAGGAGGCGGCATTTTATTTATTATACACACATTTAAGCTAGTGATTGAAGGGGAAGGATTCAGCAGAAAGGGCTAAAATGCACTCCTCGAACACACTCACTTTAGTGGGGAAGCATAGAAGCTGAAATAAAATCAAAAGTTGTGTGCTTTTTTCTTGAATTTGCTCCCCACTGGTTGCAGCTAGATTTAAACTGAAAACTAAAAACTGAGATGATCAGCCCTTAAGTAATCTATTTTCTTCCAGGTAAACTGTTCCTGACAATAACAGGTGTGTGGGGATATCTTAAAGCACTCCTCTCTCTCTCTCTCTCTCTCTCTCTCAAAGAGAGATTTCACCAAAATCCTTTTCTTTTCTTCAAGATAAGAAGGCCCCAGAGATCTATGGGAAGAAGGATGCCTCAAAGTTTTTCCTCCTTTGTTTACAAACTGTGGCAGCAAGCATATTTTTTCGTCTGTTAAGGTTGGCTTGAAATTTGAAATGTTCTTTCCCCCCTGGAAGAACAAAGGAGAGCCCGGTAGTATCAAAGCTAGAAATGGCTTGAAAGAAATTATTTTCACTGGTTCTCCAGAAATCTGGCAAACCCTTTAATAGATCTAATCTTAGGTTTTAGCGTCAGAAGCTTGGGTCTGCGGGGATAATTCATGCACCAGCTCTACCCACTCACACTGGGCACATGCTACAAAAGATTTGGAACGTTTCCCAGTTAACCAAAATTTCCATTTTAAATGTTTGGCTGCTGCAGAAGTGTTAGTGTCTAGCTGGCTCTTTTTATCTAAGGTTTCCTACCAGCCTTGGTCTCCTTTGTGGTAGCTGGTTAGCATTTCAGAGCCTCCAAGCATCCCTATTTTCTAGGGACAGTCCTGGAAGCTGCCCTGGTTTCTGATTGAATCCCATCATGTTCTACTTTTCCTTAGGATGCCCCTATTTTCATTGGAGAAATGTTGGAGGGTATTATAATTTATAATAATTATTATTTATACCCCACCCATCTGGCTGGGTTTCCCCAGCCACTCTTGGCAGCTCCAAGCAGAATATTAAAAACAGGATAAAACATCAAACATTAAAAACTTCCCTAAACAGGACTGCCTTCAGATGTCTTCTGAAAGTCAGGTAGTTGTTTATTTCCTTGACATCTGAGGGAAGGACGTTCCACAGGGCAGGTGCCACTACTGAGAAGGCCCTCTGCCCAGTTCCCTGTAACCTCACTTCTCACAGTTAGGGAACCGCCAGAAGGCCCTCGGCGCTGGACCTCAGTGTCCGGGCTGAACGATGGGGATGAAGATGCTCCTTCAGGTATACTGGGCCAAGGCCCTTTAAGGCTTTAAAGGTCAACACCAACACTTTGAATTGTGCTCGGAAATGTATTGGGAGCCAATGTAGGTCTTTCAGGATGGTATAAGTATTTCATGTCCTTAAACAGAGACACAGGGTGTTTCTGAAATTACTGGTGATCCCAGGAACTCCAGGCCTTTCACAGCATGAGCAGCTACTACTCATGATGGCTATGCTCTGCCTCTGGCAGATGCTTCTGGATACCTGTTGCTGGAAACCCCTTGGGTTTGCTTTTGTGCTTGGGTCCTGCTTGTGGGTTTCCTACAGGCATCTGGTTGGCTGGTATGAGAATAGGATGCTGGACTCAATGAGCTATGGGCCTGATCCACCAGGCTCTTCTGATGTTCTTATCAGTGTGCTTCCATGAAAATAAGCTCTATTGTCAGGGACCGTGCTGAGGAGGGCCGCACTGAGGAGGAATGGTGGGAGCCTCCTCCTTCCCCTGCTCCTGATCTGGATCCTGAACCTTCCCAGGAGCAGGAGGACAGTATAGGTTTGGAACAGTGGTTTGCAGAGGGGAATAGTTCAGAAGGCAGAAGCTGGGAAATACTGGATGGGGAACAGCTAGGAGAGGAAACACTGGGGGGGGGGGGTTAACAGATTCCCTGTCTCTGGAAAGCATTTATCTGCTCTCCCCAAGGGAAAGTGGCAGAACAGAAAGCACACAAAGATTACAAAATGTAGAAGTGACGTGGATTAATAGGGACAAAAGGGGGTGGGATCCTTAATTGGGAGCACCGCATTTCTAGGAGATGGGTTCTTTGTTCTCTCACTGTGATTATTAAAGTTTCTAACTGGTAAGAGGACTCATTTTCCTTTGTTCTGCTTATCTACTGCCACAGAGGGGGGGAGGGGGGAAGAAGCTGATTCCCTGAAGCCTGACACCCATTGGGTTAAAGGCTGCATATTCTCAAGTAACAACCCAAACATCCTTTATGCTGGGAAGGTGTGCGTGTGTTTATTAGATGGAGATGTCTTTCTGCCCAGTTCTCCCGCCTCAGCCAGCCTTCCACCAGCTGCCAAGTGTGCAGATCAGTAAATGTGCGATGCAAGCACTTCCATCTTCAAGGAACGGTGGAAACCCCTGAGATGCAGAATTCTGAAGATAGGGACTGAGCCAGCCCAGGATCCACTGGATCCCGAGCTGTTCTCATTGCTTGTCACCCACCCCCATTGAGTCTTCTTGATACCACCTTTGTTCTTCCCCTGTGTGTGCAAAAAAATGAAAGGCACGAATACAGGATGGGTGACACCTGGCTTGAGAGCAGTACATGTGAAAAGGATCTAGGAGACCTCACCTGGAGTACTGTGTCCAGTTCTGGGGACCATAGTTCAAGAAGGATACTGACAAGCTGGAACGTGTCCAGAAGAGGGCAATGAAAATGGTCAAAGGCCTGGAAACGATGCCTTATGAGGAACGGCTTAGGGAGCTGGGTATGTTTAGCCTGGAGAAGAGAAGGTTAAGGGGTGATATGATAGCCATGTTCAAATATATAAAAGGATGTCATATAGAGGAGGGAGAAAGGTTGTTTTCTGCTGCTCCAGAGAAGCGGACACGGAGCAATGGATTCAAACTACAAGAAAGAAGATTCCACCTAAACATTAGAAAGAACTTCCTGACAGTAAGAGCTGTTCGGCAGTGGAATTTGCTCCCAAGGAGTGTGGTGGAGTCTCCTTCTTTGGAGGTCTTTAAGCAGAGGCTTGACAGGCATATGTCAAGAATGCTTTGATGGTGTTTCCTGCTCGGCAGGGGGTTGGACTGGATGGCCCTTGTGGTCTCTTCCAACTCTACGATTCAATGATTCTATGATTCTATGTGTCACTGAGAAAGTGACCTGTGTGCCCCCTCTGCTAGCCTGCTGCCCTTGGATGCAGCGAAGGACACTGTCCTATTGCTGGTGGTGCTGAAGTAAGATTCAACTACCAGCCCCATCGCCTGGGGGGTGGACCATCTTGTCCTTCACCTCAATCAGCAAAATGTATTAGACCAGCCCTGCTTCAAAGCTTAAAATGAGGGGGGAAACGTGACTTTTCACATTGCAGATTCCAATGATCTAATCTTAGCTTAAGCATTTATATGCAAATTGGAAAATTAAAAAACTGGGATTTCTAAACTTTGAATAGATGTATAGTTTATGTATAAAGAAACTGATGGCAATATTTGCAGGGAGAACAAAGGCAAGTGAGAAATTACTACCCTTTCTGCAGATATCCATCCATCCATAATTCTTTAAGCCTGTGAAAAATCAAATATTGGTAATAGCTGCATCTCCCTTGTTTCTTTCTACCTCTTCACAATTCTAATAACATGCATTATACTTTCCTTGCTATATGTACCTTTCATTTCACTCAAAGCCTTTAATCCTCCTCTTTTTAGATAAAATGCCACAGCCATACCACAGTAGGTTAAGAATGATTGACAAGTGCATATAATTATGGCTTCAATACCAAAGTATGTTTTACAGTCTTTTTTTTTTTACAAAAAAAAAGAAAAAAAGCTCAACCTTGAAAATAAAGAAGCTATGCCCTTTCTGTGGGATAAAAGGATCATATTCAATTGCTTCATTTCTTTTGCAGAATGAAAGAAAAGACTTTTTAAAACAAAGAACACTTCCCTGAAGGCTGCAAAAGGAAGTCTTTTGCAATAGATAATACCACAGCAATGAGAAAATCAAACAAGGGCAAAATATAGATTTCAGGGCATATTCCCCTTTTTAACCTCACTTGTCATTCACTAGCCCACAGAAGGCAATGGATACACACACACACACACACACACACACTCCTCCAATCCTCATTGAATTTGATCTCTAGTTCTTTACCCAAATTCCACTTCCATTTTATTCTTATTCTTATTATTCTTATTCTTTTATTCTCATTAAAAGCTCTGAATTTGACAGAACAGTTGCAAATCCAAGTTTGCCTGGAAATAAAATAGATCTCTCATCCTAAAATGAGAAAGGATTCCATGTGCATTTCATATTAGCTCCACGCCTGTAGTATAAAAATGTAAGATCGCATTGTATTAACAAAGGCATTGTTACTGGCCATCCCAACCCCTGCCATGTCATTCATGGGATTCCAGAGGTCTTGGCCCTCAACCAGGGTCTGTGCTACTTTGGAGAACTGAAGAGGCAGCGGAGGCTGTCGTTGCTTTAAGAAATGTGATTGATTCATATATTTAGACCTGAATTTAAATGGAGGGAGTCCAGATCTTACCACATGGTCATCTCATGAGGAACTTGTTCTCCACAGCGGTGCAGCCCTGGAGTCCAAGGCATCTCTCCCAGCCTGCCTTCAGCCAGCCTGCCCAAGATGGATCCCAGTCTTTTCTCTTCCTGCTTCTCCCTCCCAGAACAGCCTGTGAAAAAGCCTGGTCACCTCACACCCAGTTACCCTGGCAACCTTCCAAACCCCCAGTCTCTCTTCACACTTCAGGGCAAGGGGGGGGAGGACAGTTCTCTGGCATTACCAATGGCCCTCAATGGGCCTTTGCTGTTTCTTAATGGCCCTATCTTGGCCACATGTTTTTGCAGATGACACCCAGCTCTACCTCTCTTTAAATCAGAACCAGTGAAGGCGGTGAATGTCCTGGAAGCGGTTGGAGGATGGATGGCGGCTAACAGATTGAGGTTGAATCCTGACAAGAGAGAAATACTGTGGGGGGGGGACAGGGGGCAGGTGGGCGTGGAGGATACCCTGGTCCTGAATGGGGTAACTGTGCCCCTGAAGCACCAGGTGCGCAGCCTGGGAGTCATTTTGGACTCACAGCTGCCCATGGAGGTGCAGGTTAATGTTACACAGACTGAGCCCCTACCTGCCCGCGGACTGTCTCACCAGTGGTGCATGCTCTAGTTATTTCCCGCTTGGACTACTGCAATGCGCTGTACATGGGGCTACCTTTGTAGGTGACCCAGAAACTGCAATTATTCCAGAATGCGGCAGCTAGACTAGTGACTGGGAGTGGCTGCTGGGACCATATAACACCGGTCCTGAGAGATCTGCGTTGGCTCCCAGTATGTTTCCGATCACAATTCAAAGTGTTGGTGCCAACCTTTAAAGCACTAAAAAGGCCTTGGTCCTGTATACCTGAAGGAGCGTCTCCACCCCCATCATTCAGCCCGGACACTGAGATCCAGCTCCGAGGGCCTTCTGGTGGTTCCCTCATTGCAAGAAGCAAAACTACAGGGAACCAGGCAGAGGGCCTTCTCGGTAGTGGCACCCGCCCTGTGGAACACCCTCCCATCAGATGTCAAGGAAATAAGCAACTATCCTATTTATAAAAGACATCTGAAGGCAGCCCTGTTTAGGGAAGTTTTTAATATTTAATGCTGTATTGTTTTTAATACAGGTACTTGATTGGGAGCCGCCCAGAGTGGCTGGGGAAACTCAGCCAGATGGGCGGGGTATAAATTTATTATTATTATTATTATTATTATTATTATTATTATTATTATTATTATTATCTATTGTTACTGATTTGTGCTGTATTTTCAGTTTTATTGAATTCATATGTAGCCATTTCACTACATTAATTAAAAGAAAAAAGAGAAATGTGCAAATTTCAAAAGTTACCTGTATTTTGGTTCACATATTGTTTCAGAAACTGCGAATTGGGTAAGTTTGGTTTAAAATGTGAACTGAATTGAATTTCTCTCCATCCCTACTCCCTAGTAGGGTTGTTTATGATTGCAGCCTCCACAGCTGAATGAATGATTACATGGGCTCAGAGGAATTCTCCCTAAAACAAAATGCAAATAATGTAATGCACAGCTTGGAAGATACACATGTGCACCTAACACCTAAATTATTTTCCCTTTTTTTAAAAGACATGTTGTAATAAACTGCTTATCTATCAGAAAAACTCTTCTGGATGGCATTGTACCGACACAATGGCGGCAGGTTTTTTTTGCCCCATCTGAGCAGATGACTTATATTGGGTTCCAGCCTATGTTTGGTGGTTCTTCCTCCTCCTCCTCCTCCTCCTCCTCCTCCTCCTCCTCCTCCTCCTCCTTCTTCTGTGATCCCTCATAGCCAAGTAAGATTGCCTTTCATGAACACGGTCTTAACAGTGAGTCCGTAAGTGACTGTGGAGGCCAATTCTGGATCCATACTTCCTTCCACAGTGGGGACAGAGGTTTCTGGACAGGAGTTGATCACGGTTTGCCAAACACGCAAAGGAGTTGATCACGGTGAGGGTTTGCCAAACATGCCTTCCTCATAGGACATTTCTCCCTTTAGTCCTGAGCTCAAGCATCTTCAAAGTCCATGACACCTTTGGTAAAGGCTGTTCTCCAATTGGAGTGCTTGCAGGCCAGTGTTTCCCAGTTGTCAGTGTTTATACTACAATTTTTGGTTAGAGTACATGAGAATAGGTATGTCCAAATAGATCCCTTGACAGTGGTGTGTTAGTACTGTTTCAGTGGACAGATTAAAGGTCACGATGATGGTCAAGCTGTTATTCTGGCAGCTATGGTGGCGCACAACCCAGTTGCTGGGAAATCCACCCCTTTTTCCTACTGAGAAATGAATATCATGGAAATTCACCACAGTCCTACCAGTGTGGCCAAGATGCTTCCTCCCAGACATCAGCTTTCCTGGATGATTATAGCATTTTTTTTGTCGTCAGTGCACAATTCATTTGGCAACAGCGCTGATCCACACACTGATTCAACACCATCTACAGGGATCAGCTTAAGCAACAGAGAATACATTGCTCAAAACCAGCAACAGACACTTCTCAGATATATATGCTCTAGATGTTAGGAAACCGATGTCTAAAAGTGCCCTTATTATTGCCATTTCAACAACAATCCAAAAAGGGGTTTTGCTTTGATTTTTAAAGATAGACTTTGCTTTTCTGTTTGAGCTGGATTAAAGCCAGATGGTAACAACTCTAAAACGAGTGCCACAAACATATGTTTCAATTAAACCTATTAAGGCAGTGATTAAATTCAAAGGTGGTCCAGTTGTTTACAAAAGGCATTATTATCCATATTTTACAGTGCTCACAAGAGGTTGCCCTTTCACAGTTTTATTCAACTAAATTAGGATGTTTTAGTAATGCCACGGCTCTGAATAGGCTGCCTTCCACAGCAAGTAACCTGAGGATATGCTTGCTATTCGTTCTTCCAAAAGCTAGTCGGGGTTTCATTTTCAAGGACGGTGGTTACTGTTAGCAACACTGCTTATATACGAACATCAGGTGCTGTTTTGCAGGCTGTGTGCTATGTATATGAGATAACTGGATGGAAGCTAAATTGTTAATTGCTGGAGGAAAGCATTACTACTCAAGGCAAACCAATTCTCAAAAGTCACACCTTTCATTCCCTTGGTTCATAGCTTTAAGAAGTAAGGTGCTTTGCATACCTTCCACAGTAGGGTGGGTCATAAAAAACTTTTTTGGGGAAATGTTTCCTCCCTTGATCTTATATCAGGCGTATGCTATAAACATAGTCAAATTTCAAATTTGGGACAAATCGGTTAATATTTAGACCCTGCTCCTACAGATTGAAATTTTGCCTCACTATGAGTGATGAAAACATAGGAATTTGACTCGTTTATTCTCAGTATGTTAAATTGTGAACTAATAAACATAAATTTTAGATTTTATGTAGAGCAATAATAGTTGCATACTATTATTTTCTGCAATATTTATTTATTTAAGATAAAACATGTTGATCATTTACATGAAAAGCCAATGGTTTTGAACAAATTATATTGAACAATTAAGCAAACGGTGTACTAAACAAGTAAACATAAACATTAAACAATAAAACACCACTCATATTATGTGTTGCGTCAAAACATCACATTATACTTAATTACTTAGATAGAAATTGTACTAAATGCTTACATTTTGTGTAATTAATAAAATTATGCCTTATGCAATATTATACATTGTACAGGGAAGATTTTTTATATTGGTGTGGGCATAGCATTTCTCATGTGTTTTGCCCTTATGCGATTTATTTTATAACCAGCTTCATTTTATAAACCAGATTTATTCCATAACCATATTTATTTTCATAACAAGAGTCAAAATGGTGGGATTTTTTTTTTTTACTGTGACAAAAATATGCTCCAGAATCTTGAATTCAAATAAATAAAGCAGGATGGCAGAAAATAACAATTGATATCAAGCAACTTTGGCTAAAGAAAAGAACCATAAGTGTACATTTATGTTTGCCCTCAAATACTCAACTATTGGGATTTAAAATTAAAATGGGTTCTGAGAAGCAGTGCTAGACTGAAAAGTTTTATTATGCTGCTGCTTGGTTTAGGGTTTTGGTATTAAAGGGATTAGTTTAAAGCTTTAAATACTGCAGCCCAATATCAATATGCAAGGCGGAAACACTTACATTAATTCAGGGCCAACAAGCAATTATACGAAACAGGAACACTCAACCCAGTTTACAGACATACTAATCCACCTAGGTAATTTATAATCATGGACTTGCTGACCTTACTGTATGTTCAGAAAAGAGGAGTTCTCGTGTTAATTCATGCCCGTAAAGCCATCCCCATTGTACCATGTCTGATTCTTACATTTGGTTAGTAGCGAGAGACAAAGACTGTGAAAATTACTTCCCAGAATTTCCTTGTTTCAGAAACACAAGATTTTTTTAAAGATTAATTGATTCATCTAATCCATTCTTTAAATGAGACAGTGCACAGTGCACGAAAGACAGAATTACCATCATCAGAGGTTATTATTATTAATAACCACTCTGGGCGGCTCCCAACAGAATATGAAAAACACAATAAAACATCAAACATTAAAAACTTCCCTAAACAGGACTGCCTTCAGATGTCTTCTAAAAGTCAGATAGTTGTTTATTTCCTTGACATCTGATGGGAGTGCATTCCACAGGGCGGATGCCACTACCGAGAAGGCCCTCTGCCTGGTTCCCTGTAACCTCACTTCTTGCAGTGAGGGAACCGCCAGAAGACCCTCGGAGCTGGACCTCAGTGTCTGGGCTGAACGATGGGGGTGGCAGATGCTCCTTCAGGTATACTGGGCCGAGGCTGTTTAGGGCATGCATCCCCAAACTTCGGCCCTCCAGATGTTTTGGGCTACAATCCCCATCTTCCCTGACCACTGGTCCTGTTAGCTAGGGATCATGGGAGTTGTAGGCCAAAACATCTGGAGGGCCACAGTTTGGGAATGCCTAGTTTAGGGCTTTAAAAGTCAGCACCAACACTTTGAATTGTGCTCGGAAACATACTGGGAGCCAATGTAGGTCTTTCAGGACTGGTGTTATATGGTGTTCATCTGAATCTGCTCCACACCTTTACCTATGAAGCTACCTTTTTGTAGCACCTGACGTATTTCGTATGCTACTGTTTTGGAACGCTATGGGGACATCCCTTGATGGACAGTGGGGGGCATCTGAGAGTGTTGCTTGTGAATTTTATTAGGGATCCCAACATACGCCTCATAATCTGAGCCCTTCCCTGTTGTATTTGTGTTTTCTACTGCAGCTCCTGCCCAGAGAACTAGATATAGACAATATTTTTCGTCTGAGCCATAATTGGAAAGTGACCCGGATATCCACCAACCGTAATAGGCAAGAATTTGGACAAAGCATGTTCTCTAAGGGTCTATTCACCATGTGATGAATGCAGCATTAAATGGCAACTGGCATGTGTAAATGAAGCATCGTGGTTCAGACACCAGAGGCAGTAGGCGCATGTTCTGTCAAATGCTTTCCAAAGGAGTTAGTTTAAACAGAGTGGGACCTAACTGATTCTATTCTGCTCACATAAGGGATTTCTGATCCAGTAGATGCATCGTCTAACCCAGCTTTACTAAAGAGGCTCCAGGTGAGACAGAGGGACACTGCTATGCCTGACAACAAACCCTAACTATTGGATTCTTTTGCCCCATCTTTTTGTGCCTGCCAAACATCATGCCTATGATAATATTTTATTCTCTTGTTAGTTTTGCTGTTTCAAATGTGTTTGAAATGTTTAAGATTATTATTTTCTGTCAACTTTGTTTGTGTTAAATATGCATTCTGTACTTGACCTCCTTTGTAATGTTTTATTTTGAAATCTTTAAGATAATATCTTAGTTTTCTGTTAATTATGTTGCTTTGACTGCATTTGACTTTCTTCAGATGGTTTTAGTGATGTTTTAACATGCTGCAAACCACTTTGAGGTTTTTCAGAAAAATATAAAGCAGTATAGAAGTGAAATAAATAATAAAATAATAATAATAGCCAATTCTTGCCAGTTGCCTCAGGAAGTTCCCAGATTGCTCCAGACTGTTAGGGGCAGTGCCGGATTTATGTGAAGGCTAAAAAAGCTATAGTTTAGGGCCCCACTCTCTTGGAGGCCCCCCAAAAAAATTAAAGGAAAAAAACCCTGGATGTACATTTTGACAGGCTAACTTTCTCTCTTACCTTCCAAGTCCCGGACTGCAGAATCCGGGACCGGCAGCCACATGACACCGGAGGTTGCGTCGACGCAACTTCTGGTGTCGCTTTGCCCTTCTATGGGCACGAAAAATGGCCGCCGCCGGCTTCAAAAGTTGCGTCTACACATGTCCGGAAGTGCGTAGACGTAACTTCCGGTGTCGCTCTGCCCATCTATGGGCACCAAAAATGGCCACCACCGACACCAGAAGTCGCGTCTACACACTTCCGGACATGCGTAGACGCGACTTTCGAAGCCAGCGGCGGCCATTTTGGGTGCCCATAGAAGGGCAAATCAGGAAAAAAAAATGGCTGTCAGCAGGAGTAAATAACGGAGAAAAACGGGAGACGAAGTGATACGCCGGGAAAAGGTAAGTAAAAACAGGGGTTACCAGGGGAAAACGGGGCACTTGGCAGCTATGCTTTCTCTAGACTCGGATCTCTCTAAATATTTTGCAACAGACAAAACACACATGATGTGTCTTAGTTTTTACCAAACTTTGTTTTATATAGCATGATTTTATATTCGCTGTTTTGCAAGTGTATTTGATACATTCTCTGAATAATAGCAGTAGGTTACCGCCTGGATCCTTTATGTGCTATGGCCAACCGGCTAATGCAATAAAATTTTGTTGTTGATGATGGCCACAACACCCTATTGGAGGTCCCTAGATACTGGGAGCAATTGGACCAGAGGGATGCCAGTCAAATCGATCGAGGGACCTCTATTGAAGCCCATGCATGTGTCCCTGAGCTTCCTCTTTGGGGCTCAGTGCATCGGAACACCCGCCTATCTCTCCCTATATTTAGGGCTTGCACCTTGCTGTGCCATTGTACGCCGCTTGTTGTTGGGACAGGGGCACAGCAGGAATTTTCCCCACTTGGCTGGTGCCATTTGAGCTTCGCCTGCCACGTAGCAAATCGTCACAACTTGTAAGGTTGCGGATAGGCTCTGGTTCAGGTGATGGGGTGGCAGGATGCCTAGCCATCCCTATATGTTGGATATTCCACTAAAGGAATCCATGGAATCATGGTTGGTCTTCCCTGTGAGGGGTTGTGCCCGGAGCCTAAGTCCAGGGGACATCTGGGTGGAGGTCTAGCAGACCCCCCTGCTTGCTACTGTCCCAGGTGTTCACCTGAGGCTGACTTATGGTTGGTGCCCAGAGTCAGCGCTAGTACCTGCAAAGGGTCCAGGGATCTAGTCAAACCAGATCCTATGCAACCACTCACTTGATTGTAATCAATAAAGCTATGGCCTAAATTCTGCCACAAACCAAACCAAAAATTTGAGTCTTGTCTGAATTTATTTCGGGGGGGGTGGGGTTTGAAAGGTCTACACATGCAAATGCAGGGTACACAGCCAAGGGAGAATGTGAACAGCTGAGGGAAGAAAAACTGACTCAACATAGTCACCAAATTAAAATGAGTTTAGGCTTTCCACGATTGTTAGCTTGAAGGGCATTGATTTATGGTGCATTAAGTTGATCTCACACACTTTGAACGAGACACGTAGTCAAGCTGCTATTGTTCATAGAGATTTTCAAATATGTGTATACATTGTGCCTTAAAGTGTTTTTGTAGAACACTATCTTATCCAATGCCAGATTTCCAGGAAATGGGAAGGAGGAGAGATAAGCTGCAACCCTTATATATCAGATATAAGTAGTAATCCCACAGTAATCTGTACATAAATTTGGCTTCTGTTAGAGGCTCATATTTCAGTACATCTGTCAGAATTTTTCTTTTATGATGTCTCAAAGCTATCAGCTTACATGAGTCCTTGTACCTCCATCACCATGATGCCAGATAGCTGATATTTACTGCGACTGGTGGGGGGGGGCTTTTACATTAAGGCTGCAATCCTATACTTACCTGGAAGTTAATTCCAGAATGGGACTTACTTCTGAGTAGGTATGTATAAGATTGTATTGCCATTCTTAAAAGAATGGGATAATGCACAATCGGACTCAAATATCCTAACTTTGTCGGACAATAACCATTAAAAAAAATTAATCATTTTCTCTTCACAAAGATCTCTCCTCTGTTAAAAAGTGATATCATATCAGATTATTTTCTTAACCTCAAATGTGAATCCAGACTCTCCACTGAGAAGAAAGGAGAAGAAAGAATGTGTGGCAAAGTAGAAAGGTTTTTAATATTTAAAATTTGGGGGAACCAGCATAGATTCTGCTCACAAAGAGCATAGGATATTTAGAACCAAGCTTCCCATGGAGAGAGGTCTTTTTCCAAATCAGCAATATTCAGAGACTTCCAAGCATGGTAAAGTGGAACTTATTTTTATATACTTTTAGCAATTCAACACAGGGTGACCGTGGGGACTAATCCCCCGCTTCCACACAAGAACAACATTCTACAAGGGCTGCAATTTTTAAAGGAGAAGATACAAGCATAACAAGAACCTGCTGAATCAGTCCCACATCCTGTTCTCATAGTGACAAACTAGATGCCTGCGGGAAACTCGCAAGCAGGACGTAAGTGCAACATTTCTCATAAATGCGGTAGGAAGTAAATCTGTCTTTGCCCAAGACTGAAGTTCTCACTTGGGAAGATGACATTTTGCAACAGGTGCCTCTCCAAGTTGCTAAAGTCCAATGAATGTATGAGCAATTGTTTGTTGATTTATTTTTAAAGAAGATGTATTGGAGTTGTGTACAGAAATCCAAAAATAAGCCTAAAATATACACCAAGGGTATATGGTTAAATAATAGGACAAGAGAAGAGAAGAAGAGAAGGATCCTTGGAAAAGACCCTGATGTTGGGAAAGATTGACGGCACTAGGAGAAGGGGACGACAGAGGACAAGATGGTTGGACAGTGTTCTCGAAGCTACGAACATGAGTTTGACCAAACTGCGGGAGGCAGTGCAAGACAGGAGTGCCTGGCGTGCTATGGTCCATGGGGCCACGAAGAGTCGGACACGACTAAATGACTAAACAACAACAACAATAGGACAACACTAGAAGATGATCAGAGAACAGCAGCAGGTATTACAGGACAATGAGAGAGAGAGAGAGAGAGAGAGAGAGAGAGAGAGAGAGAGAGAGAGAGAGAGAGAGAGAGAGAGAGGGAGAGGGAGAGGGAGAGGGAGAGGGAGAGGGAGAGGGAGAGGGAGAGGGAGAGGGAGAGGGAGAGGGAGGGAGGGAGGGAACAAGGTAAAATGAGTACGGGGTTTCAGTACGAGGGTGCGGGTGGCGCTGTGGTCTAAACCACTGAGCCTCTTGGGCTTGCCGATCAAAAGGTCAGCGGTTCGAATCCCTGCAACGGGGTGAGCTCCCATTGCTAGTTCCCAGCTCCTGCCAACCTAGCCGTTCAAAAGCACGCCATTGCAAGTAGATAAATAGGTACCACTGTGGAGGGAAGGTAGACAGCATTTCCGTGCGCTCTGGTTTCCGTCATGGTGTTCTGTTGCACCAGAAGCAGTTTAGTCATGCTGGCCACATGACCCAGAAAGCTGCCTGTGGACAAACGTGGCTCCCTTGGCCTGAGAGTGAGATGGCCAAGGGAACCGCCGTTTGTCCACAGACAGCTAGGTTGGCAGCAGTTGGGACAGAGCAACAGGAGCTCATCCCATCGCAGGGATTTGAACCACCTAAATTCAGATCACCAAGCCCAAGAGACTCAGTGGTTTGGACCACAGCTCCACCTGTCTCTTTTCACCAGGGTATTGTGGTAATAGTCCTCAATATTTGGTGCACCTTTACCTCACATACAGTGCATTTCTCCCCATTTTTTACTAACAGCACCGCATCCACTCCACTGAACTGAAGCACATTTATTTAGTAGCTCAAGAGAGAAGCCCTGCCTTCCTCTGGTTTGATTATGCTTTGATTTTGTATATATTGCAAGGACATGAACATTTTCAGGGTGTTTTCTACTATATACAGATTTCCATGGGGGGGGTCCATTTGTGTATTAATTACTTTATGAACAGAAGGCATATGGCTTTTGTGTGTTCAGACCTTTAAACCTCCCCCTTAGATAAATTCAGACAAGACTCAAATTTTGGTTTGGTTTTTGGCAGAATTTAGGCCACAACTTTATTGATTACAGCAAGTGAGTGGTTGTGTAGGCTCTGGTTCGACTAGCTCCCTGCACCGTTGCAGGTAGCGCTGACCCACTACCATAGGTCAGCCTAGGGTGAACACCTGGATAGGCAGAAAGCCGGGAACAGGCTATGTCCACCACCCAGATGTCGCCCTGGACTCAGGCACGGGCACAACCCCTCGCAGGGTTGACCAAACCATTGAGTCCCTGGATTCCTTTAATGGAATACCTTTCACATAGGGATGGCCTATCCATCCCAGAGCCTATCCATAACCTTAGAAGTTGTGACGATTTGCTACATGGCAGGCGAAACCCAAATGGCACCAGCCAATCAGCCAAGTGGGGCAAATTCCTGCCATGCCCCTATCCCAACGACAGACAACACACGACGGCATAGCGAGGTCAAGCGCGCAAGCCCTAAATATAGGGAGAGATGGGCGGGTGTTCCGATGCACTGACCAAGAGAGAAAGCTCAGGGTCACGTACATAGGAATATATATAGGTCCCTTGATCCATTTTGGCTAGCGTCCCATTGGTCAGATTGAACCCAGCATCAAGGGACCTACCGATAGGATGTCGTGGCTATCCAATAGTACCCACCCACAACACAAGGGTTTGGTTGCCAGGTCTCACCGCAACACGGGCCCTCTTTGAGGGAGGACACGATATACCATTAAGTACATTAAAAGAAATTAAGCTTTCTACTAGCTTTGAAAATCCAGTTTAATAGTAGTGAGCCCGGCAGCTATTTCCCCCCTGTTTTATTTTTTAGTGAATTATTCTTGGTAGCTGGATTCAAAACCTGATATTTACTTTCAATTTTGGTTTCAAAGGGCAGAAACAGCACTGTCTAGACTTATTGTACTTTGATACCTAGTTGCCATAGCAACATACGTAAATTATTAATCTTTATATGCAAAACAGCTCCAAAAGGAAAGATTACTTTTGTGTTAGAATGGCAGATAGCTTTAAATATATCCTGGTGATGAAAAATGATATTCTTAAGATCAGCAACAATTCTTTCTTTATTTTTACTTTGATTTTTTTCCAGCATTATTATGCCTTGCAAAAATGTGTGAAAGATGACCTCACCCTAGGAGCTAATTAGAAAGTCATATTAATAGCAGCTGAAGGCTCAATTATTTAAGTCAGCCGTTTTTAAACGTCCCACCTTTGGGGAACACTTTCCATTTTGACTTGTGTGCTAAAAAACCCCAAGTACACCTGAAGAACGTCTTCTGATCCCAAGATGAGCCCTATTGGAACAGAGCTAGATAGAATGATTTTGAGACAGCAAACAGCAATTAACTGAAGTAAGGGGGCGGAGATCAGTTCTGCTACATAGATGAAGCAAAAAAAACAAAAACAAAACCCCAATCAAATTAGACATCTGCCACTGTATTAGGGTACACTGATTGGAAGGACTCCAATTTAACAGGACTATTTCAGGAATGGTACCATCAAGGCAGGAAGCCCCCCAAACACAGCAGGGGTGTCTTACCACATTTTGAAGGAAGGGGAGACATATACGTTTGCCATCCAAAGAGAATGATCAAGTAAGAACCTGGAGTTGCGTCTAGAACAGTGTTTCTCAACCTTTTTTGGGCCACGGCACACTTGTTCCGTGAAAAAAATCACGAGGCACACCACCATTAAAAAAGTTAAAAAATTTAACTCTGTGCCGCCCTATATTATAATTATGACTGTAAGAAACACTTGCCAAATATTGCTTTCCGGTGGGTCATTGTTGTATATTGGCGGCCGCCAGGCTCGTTTGCACTGAGCTTTGGGAAAGAGGAGGAGAAATATTGCTTTCCGGCGGGTCAGACAATGCAAATCGCCCTTCTCGTCGCCGCACACCAACCAGCGCCTCGCGGCACACTAGTGTGCCGCGGAACAGCGGTTGAGAAACGCTGGTCTAGAATTTGTTAACGGCACCAAGAAATTTCGGAGTAAGTGATGGAACTACAGTACTGTAACCTCGCTACTGAAACTGCTAGGGCGACAGGTGAAAAAGGTGTTTCTTCGAAGGAGACTATCAGATTATATATTAAGTGGCAGGGCAGTTCCATTGGGGGGGGGATCACTTGCCTATCCACATATGTATCTTCAGGTTTTCAGAGAAAGATCAGATATTTGTGGAAGTTCAAATCTTTGCCGTTTTGAATCAAGTGGAGAAAAAGCGGCTAAGCCTTTAATCTTGAGCAGGAAGAGGTTCCCCAGTGAGACTTATTGCTGAGGAGGAAAAGAAAAGGAAGAAAGACCATGAAAAAATAGAGAATCGTTGCCCTTTTTTTCTGGGAAATAACCTCCAGGCTTCTTTTTCTTTCTTTTTTTTAACCCTGACAAATAGTACTCTATTTCAGTGCGTGAGATTTATTTAATTATTTGTTTTATTTAGTAAAATTTCTACCTCTTTGGTGGTTACAAAAAAAAACCCAAACAAACCTCAAAGCGGTTTCCAAAGAGAATGAGACAATAAAATTATCAATGCAGGTATGGAATCTGTTAATAAGATAGTTTCGTTTCCTGTCAGCTAATGATTCCTGAGGAAAGGGAGCTCGAGAACATCAAATCTGAGTCCCTTCAGAGCTAATTCCTCAAGCCATTCCTCTATCAAGAACAATGTTTTAGGGTGATCTTTTTTTCTTTAAAGAACCATTATCGGTAGGCTCTTCAGTTCAGTTTTATTACAGCAAAAGCCAGCAATACAAAGTACCATAATTCCAAACAAAAAACAGTTACACAAAAGGAATTTGCAATTTATTATTCAAAAGAAGAGATTTACTTTTCTTAATAGCTAAAGTTCAGAATTTGGCCACATCATATGATACTGGACATGAGGAATCTTCCAGAAGGAATTTTCGTAAGATTTCGGAGGAGAATTCCAAATAATATTGTAAGGGTATGAATTTTGATAAAAGGGGTAAAATAAGTCGAGCTCGTTCTTCACTATAAAATTCACAAAATAAAAGGATGGGAGTGACAGATTCTACCTTGCTGGACATGCAAGGGCAAAGGCGCTCATGAATTGGTACCCACATAAATTTGCCGTACAACACCACTGAGGGCATTGCCTCAAAATGGGCTCTAGAAAAGGCCCATCTATAGCTTTGTTAGTGACATAGCTGCCAAGTCTCCCGTATTCCCCGGGAAACCTCCGTTTTTCCAGCCGTTCCCAGCTGGAAAAACTGATTTTTTGGTTTTTTCCCAGTTTACTTACCGGCTGGGGGAGGCTTCTTTTGTGCATGTCTGGAGTCTCTGGACATGCGCAGAAGCGATTTCTGGCGCAGCGGCCATTTTGGAATTGGGCGGAGCATGCTTAGAAGCGACTTTTGATGCTGCTCTGCCCAGTTCCAAAATGGCCGCAGCGCTACTTCCGGTCTGCCGATCCCTTATTTTTCCGGCAGGAACTTGGCAAGTATGGTTAGTGATGTTAGATAAGTAAGGGGCAGCTGCAAAGTTAGGCCAAGATTTTAGACATCTGTAATTCTCCAGGAGTGAGGCATTTTCTTGTTGTAATTCAACATCGTGAAGTCTCTGAGTAATAATTATTTTTGGTAGGCCCTTCAAAGATCACCCATAGCACCTCAATCTAAATCGCTGTCTTGGACAGATAAAAAACGTTGTAAGTAACATTTGCATCACTTGCATTTTCTACTTATTTCCCCATTGACATCGTGTGCAACTATTAAAACTGTTAAATTATATCTGAAAAAGTGATTTTCCCATATGCTCTGAGGGATGAGAACATAATAGTGCTGATCTGCCCCCCACCTCAGCAGTTGTACTAACTACTACAATCTATATTCCTTTTCTCCTTCTTGCCTAGGGAGTGCTGTGCACCAAGAAGCAATTCACATTTTTTCACAGTATGTTGGGCTTCTCTGTGATTTAAAGTCGAGTCTGTCTCTTCCTATTTTTAACAACAAGCATCACGCCAGCATGCTGGTACTTTGTGTGCTAGATTGCTTTCCGCAGATACATTTTACAACCGGTATGTTAATCCTACGGAGAATAAATTCTGGTATTAAGTACGAAATAATTAAAATGACTCATACAATTGGACACAGAATGAAAAGGATATTAGAGCTCTTAAAAGTAGCGGGCTCTTTGCAAATCACTAGCACCAGTGCAATAATCGTGACACATGAAATGGAGAGAGAAAGAAAATAATCTCCAGGGCAATGTTGTATAAATGTTTGTTGATTGTCTCATAATAGCAATAATGACCTTGAAATTGAGCATATCCTGGGGTTTAAGAAGCAGCTGGGGTGAACGGTCCCTTGGACACACTTCAGGGCATCAATGCCTCCCCCCTCATGTCATTAATCTTTCTTAACACCATGTAGCTTGATCATTTATTCTTACGTGCTGAAAAGATTTCAACTTTGAACGTTATTGCACAAAGTGCTATAATTTTCAAGCAGGGCTCATGCAGGCACTCTTCAGAAACATCCTGAACATTAGCACTGAAAAGACACTAATAGTAATCAGGAAGCCTTTCAGTTGAGAAACCAAATGTGCAATACAGAGAGTAGAAAGATCAGTAAGAGCATCTTCAGCAGCAGTCAATCCAGGGTAGGGAAATAGAATCATAGAATTATAGAGTTGGAAGGGACCTGAGGAACATCTAGTCCAACCTCTCGCAATGCAGGAATTCTGCCCCAAGCAATCCCTGGTGGGCTCGAACCACCAACCTTCAGGTTAACAACCAGATGCACTTACCCATTGAGCCGCCAGACGGCTCCATCTGAAAGGCGTCCAGAGCAGCAGCCCCATATTCCACATGAATAATTGTTATCTTCTTTAATACTACCATTATTGGCTTCTTTATACCTCCATCTGCTTCCTATCTGTTTTTAGTTCCTCTTCAGGGCTTATCCAGAAGTTTGGAATTTGTAATTCCTCAGGATTATGTCTTGTGCATCCCCTACTAAAGGTAAAGGACCCCTGGACGGTTAAGTCCAGTCCAAGGCGACTATGAGGTTGCGACGCTCGTTTTGCTTTCATGCTGAGGGAGCCGGCTTTGTCCACAGACAGCTTTCCAGGCCATGTAGCCAGCATGACTAAACCGCTTCTGGCGCAACAGGACACCGTGACGGAAACCAGAGTGCACGGAAACACCATTTACCTTCCCGCGGCAGCAGTACCTATTTATCTACTTGCACTGGCATGCTTTCGAACTGCTAGGTTGGCAGGAGCTGGGGCAGAGCAACGGGAGCTCACTCCGTCACGGGGATTCGAACCGCCAGCCTTTTGATCGGCAAGCCCAAGAAGCTAACATTGTGGTGGTAGGACAAATCATAGAATGGGTAGATTTAAGATGCTAAGATGGATGTGTTTTATTCATTTACAAAATAGCAAGCTGAAAAGACCCTCCAGGCCCCTCCAGACTGGTGCTTCATCGCTGGTTTATTTGGCAACATGTCCTTGGCACAATTCATAGCCCATTAGCAGTGGAACCATTCTGCTTCAGTCTGCTCTGCAATGATTCCCAAATTACTGTTGCCCAGAGGGGCTATAGCACAACAAGGACGAGACAAAAATGAACTAGAACTTATGTGGTATAAAAAGTGGCAGGTACAAACGGTACTGAAAGCATGTGCAGTAAAAAGGAGGTCCCGAGAGGCCCAGGCAATTGGGGTGGCCCAACCGCATCACCAACAAAGAAAATTTCCATCACTTAAAAAAGAAAGAAATTAAAGGGCAAAAGAGGACACCAGTTCACATAAAGTTTGCATATGATATATTCCCCACTATATCTCTAGCAAACTGTGTACCTCAGATGGGGCACTGCTGAGAGTATCATATGTCCCAGAGGTGCTTTTAGTCTGTACTAGAAACTGGGGTTTTAGTTTTGCAGCCCCAGCCCTCTGGAATCAATTACCAGCCAAAATCAGACAGGGACCTAGTGTGATGATCTCTAGACACCCACTGAAGGCACTTTTGTTTAGGAAGGCTTTCCTTGAGCTGTAACAAAGTCATTATATATTTGACCAGTGGGGAGTACCTGGATCTGCATGGGAACTTGAACCCCCCCCCCAAACAAAACAAATATTCTAATTTTAAAATTGATACAGTCATACCTCGGTTTAAGTACACCTCGGTTTGAGTATTTCCAGTTTAAGTACTCCAGGGACCCGTCTGGAACTGATTAATCCACTTTCCATTACTTTCAATTGGAAAGTTCACTTCAGGTTAAGTACGCTTCAGGTTAAGTACGGACTTCCGGAACCAATTACACTCATACCTCCGGTTAAGTACGCTTCAGGTTGAGTACTCCGCGCACCCGTCTGGAACAGATTAATCCACTTTCCATTACTTTCAGTTGGAAAGTTCGCTTCAGGTTAAGTACGCTTCAGGTTAAGTACGGACTTCTAGAACCAATTAGTGTTTGTAAACCAAGGTACCACTGTAGTCAGTTTGTGCCTTTGGACCCGTCATGTCAAAAATTGGGTGAAGTCATGGCAAAGTCACATTTCAGTCTGCCCTCTTGAGTCAAAGTGGCACCCAGCGTGCAAATGGTGATAAAGTCCACCTCCCTGACCTTGGGAACTCTCATGCCAAGTTTTGTGATGGTATCTCAAGACGTGGCTGAACCTACGCCAAAAAAGAAAACCAGACAAAACCATCCAAACACCATCAAGAGCTGTTACCCCCGAGCTTGGGAACATTCATGCCAAATTGGGCAATGATATCTCAAGAGGCAGCCAAACGTACGGAGAACAGACAGACAAACCACAAATATACAGTAGATTGTGTGTGTGTTTTGTTTTTACGGGTGGCTGTTTTGGGAGTTTTTTTAGAGTTTGCTGAATTTATTTTATTGTTCTTACAAGCTTGTGCATCTGCACTGCAATGCATTTAATTAAATAAATAAAATAAGCATGAAGGCCAGGGTATTGTCAAAGCAAGTCAATTGATTATGTTATTTCTCCCTCCCTCCCTCCCTCCAAAGCCGCAAAAAGCAACTCACTTGCCCAGGGAGAATAATCTTGCTTTCTGATTAAATGCAATCAGTGAGCATTGCCTGGCAATCTGGTCTAATGTAATAACAATCATATCTGGAGATAACTGCTAATAACCTCCAGTATTATATGGTATCAGAAATGAAGGTCAAAAGCTGTGACATGAAAGCTAAATGGGCACGGTGAGGTTTTTCCAAGACACAAAGCCTTGGCTTGCACCTAAAAGGTCACCCTGATAAATTCTTTAGCGACTGGCTTCACCTCTAATGTAAGTATGACTAGCAAAAGTGCTACATGGTTAAAACTGTGTAACATTATCTCATTCATTTCTTTAAAGTTTTTAGCTATCACTCACTGTATGTCACAATGTTACAGCAGCTGAGTCCATCGGGAGATCCTCGTTAAAAGAAAACATGGTTTTATAAAAACAGAGCAAACACATTCTTGCTGTTACATTTTTAATAAAATTAAGACCTAACTTTTAGGGGGGGAAAGGGGTTAAAGCAGAATCACAACACCCATGACTCACCCTTTGGGGCTGTGCAAGTTGAGAAGTGACTGTCAGAGCTGAAGAGAGTCAAAATTACTGGAGATTCATAAAAGCAGAACACTCATTAGATTGATTTCCCTAGCCAGTGACACAATCCATCAACTGATACCAAATATCATGGTAAGCATGAGTCATAAACCAAGAGACGTAAATCATGGTTACAGCTCACGGTTAGCCCATAGAGCAGGGGTAGGCAAACTAAGGCCCAGGGGCCGGATCTGGCCCAATCGCCTTCTCAATCCGGCCCATGGACGGTCCAGGAATCAGCATGTTTTTACATGAGTAGAATGTGTCCTTTTATTTAAAATGCATCTCTGGGTTATTTGTGGAGCCTGCCTGGTGTTTTTACATGAGTAGAATGTGTGCTTTTATTTAAAATGCATCTCTGGGTTATTTGTGGGGCATAGGAATTCGTTCTCCCCCCCCCTTCAAAATATAGTCCAGTGCCCCACAAGGTCTGAGAAAAGGTTTGCTGACCCCTGACCTAGAATTAGGGCTCTGCCAACATTTATTTCTGCATTTCTTCCAACTATTCTTCATCAATTAATAATAAAACGAATTGCAGTCAGAAATGATCGAACATTTCTATGATATCCCATGTGTGAGGTGCAGAATTGTGCTGTGCTCACCAGACTTTTGGAAGTGGTCAGGGAATGCTGTGCAGTTTTGGTTTGTTTTTATTCTACTGCATCTCTCTAGTAGTTTGTATTCTGCAGCCTTCCCAGGTGTCCTTGCTTCCCGAAAACTCCATGACATCCTCAGCTCAGCTTTCCTGTTGGTGCAGAAAGGTGGGGGCCTTCCTTCTGCATGCCTGACAGCCTGACATTCTTCTTTGGTATGTGCACAATGCCTTTAAAGCGGTATAAATCCACTTTGGAAAGCCATGGCTTTCCCCAAAGAACCCTGGGAAGTGTAGCTGAAGGATGCTAAGAGTTGCTAAGAGAATCCTACCCCTCTCACAGAGCTACAGTGGTTTAGTAGTCAATCCCTCTTCTCGGGGAACTCTGTGAGGGGGAAAGGTGTCTCGTAGCAACTCTCAGCAACTTTAAGAAACTACAGTTCCCAGGAATCCATGGCTGCTTCTTTAAATGTGCAGAGAGGACAGTGTTGAAGGGTCGTTTAGTCGTGTCCGACTTTTCGTGACCCCATAGACCAGAGCACGCCAGGCACTCCTGTCTTGCACTGCCTCCTGCAGTTTGGGCAGACCCATGTTGGTAGCTTCGAGAACATTGTCCAACCATCTCATCCTCTGTCATCCCCTTATCCTTGTGCCCTCAATCTTTCACAACAACAGGGTTTTTCCCAGGGAGTCTTCTCTTCTCATGAGGTGGCCAAAGTATTGGACCCTCAGCTTCAGGATCTGTCCTTCCAGTGAGCACTCTGGGCTGAATTCCTTCAGAATGGATACGTTTGATCTTTTTGTAGTCCATAGGACTCTCAAGAGTCTCCTCCAGCACCATAATTCAAAAGCATCAATTCTTCGACGATCAGCCTTCTTTATGGTCCAGCTCTCACTTCCATACATCACTACTGGGAAAACCATAGCTTTAACTATTTGGACCTTTGTCGGCAACGTGATGTCTCTGCTTTTTAAGATACTGTCTAGGTTTGTCATTGCTTTTCTCCCAAGAAGCAGGCGTCTTTTAATTTTGTGACTGCTGTCACCATCTGCAGTGATCATGGAACGCATGAAAGTAAAATCTCTCACTGCCCTCCATTTCTTCCCCTTCTATTTGCCAGGAGGTGATGGGACCAGTGATCATGATATTAGTTTTTTTGATGTTGAGCTTCAGACCATATTTTGCACTCTCCTCTTCCACCCTCATTGAAAGTTTCTTTAATTCCTCCTCACTTTCTGCCATCAAGGTTGTGTCATCAGCATATCTGACAATATACAACCTTGTCGTACTCCTTTCCCAGTTTTGAACCAATCAGTCATTCCCTATCCAGTTCTAACTGTAGCTTCTTGTCCCACATAGCGATTTCTCAGGAGACAGATGAGGTGATCAGGCACTCCCATTTCTTTAAGAACTTGCCATAGTTTGCTGTGGTTGCTTTTGCGTAATCAATGAAGCAGAAGTAGATGTTTTTCTGGAACTCTCTAGCTTTCTCCATAATCCAGCGCATGTTTGCAATTTGGTCTCTGGTTCCTCTGCCCCTTCGAAATCCAGCTTGCACTTCTGGGAGTTCTTGGTCCACATACTGCTTAGGCCTGCCTTGTAGAATTTTAAGCATAACCTTGCTAGCATATGAAATGAGTGCATTGTTGGAGCATTCTTTGGCACTGCCATTCTTTGGGATTGGGATGTAGACTGATCTTCTCCAATCCTCAGGCCACTGCAGAGTTTTCCAAACTTGCTGGCATATTGAGTGTAGCACCTTAACAGCATCATCTTTTAAAAATTTTAATAGTTCAGCTGGAATATCATCAATTCCGCTGGCCTTGTTATTAGCAGTGCTTTCTAAAGCCCATTTGACTTCACTCTCCAGGATGTTTGGCTCAAGGTCAGCAACCACACTACCTGGGGTGTACGAGACCTCCATATCTTTCTGGTACTGGTATAATTCCTCTGTGTATTCCTGCCACCTCTTCTTGATGTCTTCTGCTTCCGTTAGGTCCTTTCCACTTTTGTCCTTTATTATGGTAATCTTTGTACAAAATGTTTGTTTCATATCTCCAATTTTCTTGAACAGATCTCTGGTTTTTTCCCATTCTGTTGTTTTCCTCTATTTCTTTGCATTGCTCATTTAGGACATTAGGTTTTCCTAAAACTAATAGATTATCCTGTCCATGATAAATCTCAATATTTGTTTGGTTCCTTAAGAGTTCCTGGACAACACTGGGTGCTTTCAGCTAGCATAGTGTGTGTGTGTGTGTATATATATATATATATATATATATATATATATATATATATATATAAAACCAAATTTTGCATGATGGATTTCCTGAATTCAAGGAACAAGTCTGCATGCAGCTGGGTGCCATTTTGAATAAAGATGGTGGACTGAACCTTTCAAAACACCATGGATTTTAACCACCGATTTCAAAACTGCAAATTTTTGTTTTTTCATTTCCTAAATCTCCCAAGCATGCTGGGTATAAGGCTGCTAGTACTTCATACTTCATGCCCCTTGATTATCTAGCTTGTTTTCAAATAAAATATATTTAGACAAGGAATTATACACCGGAAATCACTGCAACATAGATGCAAATTACTGTCATTAATATTAAGAGATGAAAAATTAATGCAATACATATTCAACATAATTGATATCTTAGCTTTTTAATAATCTAAAAGTCACCTTTGAAATCTTTACTGCCAGAGGGATTCTAATAAAATCTACCCAGTCTCTGTTTTAAAAATGTCTCTAGACTAAACTAATTATTTCAGTGAATACCAGAAGATGTATTTTGTAGTTTTTGAATGAGCGACTGCTATAAATTTAGGGAGGGTGCACTGTTTTATTAATCTTGTTTGCTAAAAAGCACTTCTTCATATATCAGTGCAAGAATAACACTGGAGCTTGTGCAATTTGTAAAGCATTTGACATCCTCAGATGAAAGCCTATAAAAATGAGAACTATTATTATCTGTGTAAGAGACAGCGCTTGACTGCAGTGTAATATTCTGCTCTCAGCAGGGCCTCTCTCCTATGAACTGCCAAGATTCCGTCTCCCATTAAATAAATGGGAAAGAGGAACATTCAGTGTTTTGCAGAATTGAACTATGATGTGTGAAGAGAGACCAATGCCTTTAGCACTTTGCCATGTAAAACTTCCTGCTACACTTTGGAACGAAGCAGGGAAAATAACAATATCATTTTTTTATAAATAAAAACAACAACACGGTGTGTGCGCACACTTATATGTAAATGTATTGCAAATGAATTCAGAAAAATAAGGCAAATTGGGTGTGCCCAAGTGACAACTTAAAAAGCCCACTATCTCTTTAGTTAGACAGTTTCACGCATGGAAATTTCTGAGATAGACATAACTGTAAGGTAAAGGTAAAGGACCCCCAAAGTTATATTATGAAGTGTCCTGCCTATGCTGGCTTTGGGACTGGAACTGTTAAAAAATGATTAAAGGATCAAACCACTTCTGGCACACAGGAAACTGTGATGATTACCAGAGTTCACGAAAACACTGTTTATCTTCCCGCTGCAGCAGTACCTATTTATCTACATGTGCTGGTATGCTTTCGAACTGCTAGGTTGGCAGGAGCTGGGACAGAGCAACAGGAGCTCACCCCATTGCACGGATTTGAACTGCCGACCTTACGATCAACAAACCCAAGAGGGTACAGTAGACATCACTGTACACAGATATGGTCACATGCACTGAAATAAAGAGTGAGGACCCTGCAACCTGCAAGCCATATACATTGCTTGGCCTAATTTCAATGAACTCTAATTTCATGTGCTTTGCAGAGAAGGGCTGGCACAGAGAGGCAGAGAGAGAATTATGGGGTGGCACAGAGAAACTTATGCAATCCCTCACACACGTTTGGCTGCCATTGGCTTTTCTCATGGGTCAACAGCCCTTCACAGGAAAAGGTTCCCTACCCCTGACTTAAATAAATAAATCGATTAATTTATTGTTTGTTTTAGACACCATCCTTCCTCCAAGGAGCTCAGGGTGGCCCATATGGTTCCCCATTCCTTTTACCCTCACAATAATCCTGTGATCTAACCTTCCCCAGGGTCACCAAGGGAGGTTCATGGTCAACTTGGCTTTTAAGACTAGGACTCCACAGCTCTAGTCTGACACTGTAAATTCTAACCACACTGGCTTTGAATGAATGCCCAGGTACATACACTAGTGGCCAAAACTGTGGAAACCTTTCAGGGAAAAAAGTGTATTTCAGAGGTTTGATGGCCCATAACACCACTTTCTTTTAGAGTAATGCCATAAAATTATATATCAATAGAAAGATAATTTACTGAAGAATGTAATGCAACAAAGTTTGTTCAATTATCTGTATTCGATCAAAAGTTATAGCCAAATAACCAGAAAAAAGGAAGCACGAATTGCTTGGGTTGATATGCAGTAGCTTTCCTTCATTTGAATGTAGCCAATGAGCATGAGCGTTTAGAGAGCCAATCAGATGTTATGATCCATCAGACCTTGGAAATACACTTTCCCCAAAAGGTTTCCACAATTTTAGCCACTAGTGTACTTCACCACCTGCAGACACACAGAGAGTAACATATTCCTGGTATGGCCTCGGACAAACTGCAAAGGACCCGGCTGCTTCAGAAATGTTTGATCCAATGTCGACTTTGCTCATTTTCTCTTCCATGTTTGCTACCCTTTTCGCCATTCCTGGATCCTGATGCAAATCATAAGGATACACGCTGTGTCAATGCAAACAGGCTAAACTATTAGCATGCTTCTTCATATTTAAAAACCAGCTTATAGAAATAATGCCAGATTAGAGGGAAATAATACATTGCACACACAACAGACATTATGTTAATCCTCAAGATCGCTAAACATCAATAGCGCCTAAAATTAAATCACAGCTATATTATGCGGTATTTATTTGTAGTCATCAATGCACATGGTACAGTCTAGAGTGACAGAAGCAAAAGACAAGCCTTGCCCCCTAAGAGGCTATAAAACTAAATTTAGAAAGGGAGGGTGAGGTGGAGAGGCAGTGGGGATAAGGAAGAGGAGCAATTGTAGATATGGTTTCTTATCATCCCTTCAATGAGGGCTGCAGCCTAAGGCAAAGGCTTCACGGAAGAGATAAATATTGAAATGAGGTTTGGTGGTAAGGAGCGAGGAGGATGGCTTGCTCCACTGTTAGGGATGGAGGATAAATTTGTTTGCTAGTGGAAAGTCTCATTTCGACAGTCCTGAACCTGTTTGCAGATAGGAAGACGATTCCCAATCAGATGTCCCGCTTCTCTGAATTTTGCAAGGTGATTTTCTTGTACCAAAAAGTGTGTGCAGAAATACGTATTTCATGGTTTAAAATGTTATTTGACAAGGAAAACACGCTGAAAAGTGCTGAAAGGTACATATTTGGGGGAAATGGGTACAAAAATTGTATATAATGATGAGTTTGGTTTCAATGAGAACTTCCCACGCATTCTTTAAAAAATATATGCTCTCAACTGTCATGGATGCTTTAGCTGAGATTCCCACATTTCAGGGGGTTGGACTGGATGAAGCTTGGGGTCATCTGCAACTCTACAATTCTGATTCTATGGAACAGGATGGAAGCGTCCTACAATTGAGTGTCAGGACAAATGAAATGGAATGCACTATTCATTCCATGCACTATTCATTCATGATCTATTCATTCCTAGGTGCCATGCATGAGGGAGAAACATATTAATACCGTCCTTCCCCAGGAGGGAGAGGGGTAGAGAAAGGAAGGGATTGGTGGTTGAATTAGTGCTGGGCTGAACTGCAGCCAATGAATGGAGCCGTCTTTTTCCCAGGCTGACCTTTAGAATGGCAATGTATCGCAATGGACCATTGTTCGTGGAGTCTTCTGTCTAAAGAATGTGTTTAGACAGCTGAGAGCTGCCAAGCCACAAGGCTTCTTGTAAAAAAAAAATTCTTTGGCTACCTTGTCTTTATGTTGTTGTTGTTGTTGTTGTTGTTGTTGTTGTTGTTGTTGTTGGCCCATCCATCTGGCTGAGTTTCCTTTGCCACTCTGGGCGGCTCCTAGCAGAATAGTAAAAACATGATAAAACAACAAAAATTAAAAACTCCCTGATACAGGGCTGCCTTCAGATGTCTTCTAAGAGTCAGACAGTTGTTTGTTTTGAAGGGAGGGCACCACTACTGAGAAGGCCCTCTGCCTGGTCCTTGTAACTTTGCTTCTCGCAATAAGGGAGCCAGCAGAAGACCCTCAGAGCTGGACCTTTGTGTCCAGGCTGAGCAATGGGGATGGAGACACTCCTTCAGGAATACTTGGCCAAGGCTGTTAAGACTAACTATTCTTAAAATTTTGCCCCCTGCCATCAGTCACTGAATATCCAGCACGTGAGGAAATAAGTGGTTCTGTGAAAGTACATGAGTTGGGGAGGAAATTGGGCGCATCTTTACTTTGAATGGTGCCGCAAGATTTGTTAAAGTGTCGTACCATTTGGGAACTGCTACAGGAAGCAAAAGTGTTTTGGGCCATCCTAGAAGAGGTGACACCCAGTGGGTGTTCTGCTAGAGAGTTTGGAGCATATGGGATAGCGCAAATAATAATAATAATAATAATAATAATAATAATAATAATAATAATAATAATATGTGGATGGTTGCTTTGAGAGAGCAAAAAAAATCTAGGGACTTGTTAGTATGAACATCATTAGAAAGGGGAATAATTCCATTGAACGTTTGCATTATATAGTGATCTCTTCCCCCCCCCCCCACTCTAGCCCCAAATAGTAACTCTCACAATAACATTTTCTTCAGTGATTTCTTTTCACCCACTGGGAATCACACCAATTTTGAATCCTCCGTATTTCCACCTCTAATTGCTAGAAGGGTTCATTATCAGCTGTCGAAAGTGCAATACATCAATCTCGTAAAGCTGCTATACAAAAGACTTTCACACATCTGATGGACTGCTGTGCTAAATACATCTTAATTTGTGCTGCATCTGCTGTTTTCTAATTTGTTTGTCATGCTGTGAATGCTACAGTCTTTGCTACAGAGGCTCCCTGGTTTTACTTGGAAAAGGAGGGAGGGATCCCTAGTTACTCGGAAAAGAAATGGCAGAGTGCCATCATTGTTCCTCCGTTTTTCATCCAGAGTATCGTGTTTTGTTTTTGCCTTTTATAAATGGAGAAAATAATAAATGGCTTTCGTGTGGCCACCTATATATGGCACAAGCTTAGGCTGAGATATACCCACGCAGAAACACAGTTTAAATTGTTGTTGTTGTTTTTTCAAAATAAGAAATGGAATGGAATTATAGCTTCTTTTTCAAATTGTTATTCATTCCCCTTCCCCCTATATATATATATATATATATATATATATATATATATATATATATCAGTATTTTTTCCTTAAAGTGATTGTGAGGAATATGAAATAATTTAAAGGCTTGCCACACTGAACAATTACTCATTCTGAATATTTCATGTTTCAGATACGCTGCTGAATACAGAATACATTTGTCCCGGCCAATTCCATCTCGTTCGGTGTCTTTTTCAGTCTCTGTGTAAATACAGCAACCCTCCTAATGAAATGAAATGAGGCTGGCGTCCTCAGATCAGTGCCTGCTGAGTCACAGACCAAGACCAAATAAGCCAAATAATGTGATACGGCATCCAAAATGGATGAAAGGCTCAGAATAATGAAAAGCTTCCATCTAAATTGCTATGGGGAGGGGGGAAGGGGGGGTGGAATGCCTCTCAAAGGGGAGAGTCTGCTTTAACAGGTATACCAGGTGGGCACATTGATGAATCTGCACTGCAGCCACCTCTGCTGTCTGTCCATTAACCTTCACGATCACAGAAATTCATCCTTTGAAATGGGAATGGAGAAAGCCTTCTTCCAAAGCCACGCAGATGGGATTCTCTGCGTGTTCAAGAAGCTTTGCGGGGCACGAGGTTAAGAAGACATCCGTCTGACAATAACCTACATTATGTTGAAGCCTAAGGAGTGGTTGACTGACATCAGTCGCTGGGGACATGGGGCGGAGAGCAAGAATGGTGCCATCAGCCCCCCACCCCACCCCCCAGAATTTTATAACGTCAAGGATTTGCAGTCAGTGCAAAAGAGCAGTTGCACAATGCAATGCTGTGTAACCTAAGCAATTTTTGTGTGTGCGTGTCGTCGTAGATAATGTTCATAACATAGCTGCCAATCTCTTTCAGTTAGCCCAGCAATCTTCATCTCAGGCGCAGAATGTGCAATATAGATCTCACTTTTGTTGATACACAGACCGAGGCTTTGCATGAGCATATGGAAGGCAGATTTGCAGCTCTTGTTTTTTGTAGCACATTCTTTTGCACATTCAGGTGTGAGGGGGGGGCGGGGAGCCATTCACATGGTGCCAATCACTTGGTGTTGTCAACCCTGTGGTAGGGAACACATGGCAGCCTCTCCGGTTTCCTTCTCCCCACTTTTTTTATAAAAAAAACCCCAAGTGGGTTTTATGATTGACAAACGCGCAAGCAAATCAGAGCTGTCCTAGAAGGACTGTGTGTTTAATCAATAAGGCATATTGTTCAACCAGTGCTAGGGTGGGCGGAGGAGGAAATCCTCATAAAGGTGACAGCATTTGTAAAGGTTAATCAATTCAGCTAATTGTAAATGCTCTCAATTGTCAGCCTCTAAACAGGAGCCCTTCTTTTGTAGCTAGTAATTCACCGTGGGATGCCACAGTGCTAAGCCGGAAAGCCTGAGAACGAGGCGAAAGCAGGCAAATTCCTCATTACACTCCTCATGTTGTGCTCAGGCTGTGTCTGTAAATGTCAATATATTTACCACAGGGACACAGTCTTTTCTATCTACTATAGAGCTACCTTCCTAGCACACTAAACAAAGTGAAGGGCCTCATCAGCATGGAGCAGGGAAACTGAAGAGATACCAGGCCATTGATCTCTTCGGTTGCAACCTTAAGGCAGATCTGTCCAACTAATCATGTCAGTAGTTGCTGCAGGAGGATTTAATTTTTTGGCAGTAAGCAAAATGAATCTGCCCCAATTAGGGAAGCAATGAAAGCTCTCCTGTGAACATATTTGGGACAGAAGGCATTCTTCTTTCAAGGAAGGCCCAAATGTTTTCCCCAAATGCCAAACTGTATATATATATTTATTTCAGTACCGTTTTCAGCCATTGTTTGGTTCCCCTTCTCTGTCACTTTGGTACCTCCAACCCCTGCATACCCTCCAGAATATTCCCGATGAAAATAGGGACATCCTCATTATTATTATTAGTAGTAGTAGTAGTAGTAGTAGTAGTAATCAGTGCTTTTTTCTGGGGGGAAAGGTTTTGGGGTACTCTCATTTTCCTACTCATATTGAAATACTGCCCCTCCTGAGGCCACACTTAGATTCACAAAATGTTTAGAGGTATGGATACCCCTGCGTGTGTCCCCCCCCCAGAAAAAGCACTGATAATATAATAATAATAATAATAATAATAATAATAATAATAATAATAAACCCCACCCATCTGACTGGGTTGCCCCAGCAACTCTGGGCAGCTTGCAACATATCTAAACATACAGTGGTCCCTCGACTTACGAATTACTCGACATCCGATGTTTTTGACTTATGAACGGGACAAATGGCCGCAAGCTTACGATTTTTTCTACATCCGAATGGAAACCGTTAAATGCGGTTTCCTCAACTTACAAATTTTAAATGTGGTTTCCTCGACTTATGAATTTTCCCGAATATTTTTTTCCCTATGGGAAACCGCTTTTTACTTACGAACTTTTCGACCTACGAATGTGCATTCGGAATGGATTAAGTTCGTAAGTTGAGGGACTACTGTATCTAAAAACATTAAAAAAACATTAAAACATTAAAACAAAAACATTATTATTAAAAACTTCCCTATACAGAGCTGCTTTCAAATGTATTCTAAAGGCTGTACAGTCACTTATCTCCTTGGCCCAGGGTCACATCATACTCTCTGACATTTCTCCAATAAAATAGGGCTATCCTAAGGGAAAGCGTGGGACCCAGGTGGCGCTGTGGTTAAATCACAGAGCCTAGGGCTTGCTGATCAGAAGGTCGGCGGTTCGAATCCCTGTGACGGGGTGAGCTCCCGTTGCTTGGTCCCAGCTCCTGCCAACCTAGCAGTTCGAAAGCACGTCAAAATGCAAGTAGATAAATAGGTACTGCTACAGCGGGAAGGTAAACGGTGTTCCATGTGCTGCTCTGGTTTGCCAGAAGCGGCTTTGTCATGCTGGCCACATGACCTGGAAGCTATACGCCGGCTCCCTCGGCCAATAATGCGAGATGAGCGCGCAACCCCAGAGTCGGTCACGACTGGACCTAATGGTCAGGGGTCCCATTACATTAAGGGAAAGCAGGATATTATGGGATCAAATCAGAAATGGGGGTGGCTTCTGTAAATCTAGGACTGTCCCTGGAAAAGAGGGTCTGCCCCTGTCCTTTAAGGCTATTTCCCCTTCCTGGAATAATCCCCACCAATCACAGATCACATAGTGAACATGATGATGTCACAGTGGCACAATGCCAAATAATCACATTTGGCCACATGATGACATCACTGAGGAGAATTGCTGCCTCAACAATGGTATTCTGGGCTGTGTGAACATCTTTGCCTCCTTTGAGCCCTAACCCAAGGGGGAAATGGACAAAGGAGGGCACTGTTGCAGCAGATTTTTCATAAAATCTGTTTTCCCTTTATTTTGTATGAAAATGCAGGAGCAAACATACAGGGGCCTCTGGACCACCAAAAGCCATTTTGGACGGGCATGTTTACTTAAAAGAGGTGTTTGGGTAGCAATTCTAAACTGCCATTTCTCTAATGGCTCCCAGTGTGTTTCCGAGCACAATTCAAAGTGTTGGTGCTGACCTTTAAAGCCCTAAACGGCCTCGGTCCAGTATACCTGAAGGAGCGTCTCCACCTCCATCATTCTGCCCGGACACTGAGGTCCAGCACTGAGGGCCTTCTGGCAGTTCCCTCGTTGCGAGAAGCCAAGTTGCAGGGAACTAGGCAGAGGGCCTTCTCGGTGGTGGTGCCTGCTCTGTGGAACGCCCTCCCAACAGATGTCAAAGAGGGAAACAACTACCAGACTTTTAGAAGACATCTGAAGGCAGCCCTGTTCAGGGAGGCTTTTAATGTTTAATAGATTACTGTGTTTAATTTTTTTGTTGGAAGACGCCCAGAGTGGCTGGGGTATAAATAAATTGTTGTTGTTGTTGTTGTTGTTGTTGTTGTTGTTGTTGTTGTTGTTGTTGTTATGTTATGAATGATTCAAGTTCCATGTTGGCCATCTTGACGGTTTACTCATGTAAAAAAATACAACAAAGACCTATATTAAATATAAAGCACTTCACTTTCTTGTTTCCTCTCTGCACTTGCCCTGGAAAAGTACATAAATATTTTCTCAGAAGAGGAACACTAAAATACAAAAGCAGTCCTTAAGGTTGTCAGGACAACCACTGAGTGTAGGGGGGAGGGGGAAGAGTCCAGCTAGAAATTCATTTTGGAAAGTGAATTTTTATATGTGAGGGTGGGGAATTGTGGCCAAAAAAAATTCTCTGCAGCACTACACACACACACACACACACACACACACACACACACACACACACACGGTTTTGTTTATTTGGAGAATGTCTACAGGAACACTTGAATCACAGATTCTTATCAACAGTTCTGTGGTGAAGAGGGAACACAAGGTGAAAATGCAGTAAAGTTAAATGTCGCGTCACGCAACTTCCGGTCATGCGCGCGCTGCTGATCCCGGATATTTACGACCTGGACTTGGCAGGTATGCAAGGACAAGATGAGCGAGGCAACTAGGCACTTCAGTACGACGTTGCAGACGCTGAGGAGTGGCCAACCGACCTCTCTCTTAAGTAGCAGGTTCCCTCCCCCGCTTTTTATGAGCTGCAGCTGTTTCTAATTGCAGCCGGCGTTTTTCAGCTCTGCGTTCCTTTGCAAAGAAGGGGGGAGGGGCCATTTGATAACCTGCCTGACTGGGGCCTGGTTCTGGATCGACTTGTTGCTGCAGTTCTGATCTTCCCTCCTCTCTGTCAGATTGCTCTTCTTCTGAGTGCTGCCACCAGTCTTCCCCAGGTGTGAATTCCTCAGATTCCTCTGTGGGGGCTTGTCAGGGGGAGTTAGCCACCACTCCTCCTCGTCTGTCTCAACCCTGACATCGTGCATGGGTATATATAGGTCCCTCGATCCGTTTGGACTGCACCCCATTTGCCAGATTAAACCCAACATTGAGGGACCTACAACACAGGAGGTCGGTCTCCAGGTCCCGCCACAACACGTGCCCTCTTTGAGGGAGGACACAATTTGTATGGTACAGCACACATGCATTTGAAACTTCTTGAGGCTGGGGGCAATACTCAGGGAGCAACTCGCAGTGGAATAACTGTGAATGCAGGTTCCTTCTCTCCTGCCATTTCTCTGAACCAAATTCCCCTTATTTAAAAGAGCCCATTGAGTAGTGTTACATGCCTCTGTCTGTAACATCTGCTTTGAGCCAAAAAGAGTGACCGCAACCACAAAATTCTGAAAAGAACGCAAAAAGAAGCTGCAAATTGGAGTTTAGTATTCTTATAAAAGTTGAGTTCCTCTGCCTCTCTCTCCCGAGCATTGGCAAGATTCCATGCAGTTCCAGGCACTCACCCTGGGTCTGTGTTCCTTTGAGGATTGAGACATGGCAGACACTGTCCTAGCTTTAAGAAATATGGTTTATTCACCTATTTACACCTTCAGTCTGCATAGAAGGAGTCCAGATCTTACAGCATGGTCATTTCAAGAGGAACTTGTCCCCCACAGCAGTGCAGCCACGGAGTCCCAGTCAGCCTTCAGCCAGCTTCCCCAAGATGGATCCCATTCTTTCTTCTTCCTTCTACTTCTGCGAAAAACTCTCATTTCCTGTCACTTCAAGCACACACCACATCACCTTGGCAATATCTGTCTATCCAGACCGAAAGATTCTTCTCAGGTGGCTCAGCAACCCCTTTTTTGCTGTTCACAGAATTGCTCTTTGCTAGGCCAGCCAGGCTGGTTTGCATAATCCAGCCCAGGGATTCCTTGTCTGGCACATTTCTGCAGGTTGTGCTTTCATCCATATCCCAATTAATCAAAATCCTACCATTTATCAATTTTTAGAGTTTAGAGGGGGGTCCCCCCCCCAATCTATAACAGTATGTTAAATCCATAGGTGCCAACTCCCAGATTGAAAAATCTGGGATCGGCACCAGAAGTCGCGCTGCGGCCATTTTGGAACTGGGCAGAGCAGCACCGGAAGTCACTTCTACACATGTTCTGCCCATTTCCAAAATGGCCGCAGTGCCAGAAATCGCTTCTGCACATGTCCAGAGACTCCAGACATGCACAGAAGGAGCCTCCCCCGGCCGGTAAGAATCCGGGGGATTTACGGGGTTTTTAAAAATCCGGGCTGCCAGCGGGAAACAGCTGGAAAAAACGGGGGTTTCCTGGGGAATACGGGAGACTTGGCAGCTATGGTTAAATCTGCTTATTGTCATATATATCTTCATCCATCCTTGGAACAGAAGTATAACATAGGAAAAAACCAAAGAAGATGCTTTTTAGTGGCAGGATACTGTGGCTCAGTGGTGCATCATGACCTGTGTTCCCCCGTACCTTTTGAAAATAAGTGGCTTTTATGTTTTTGATGCATTTCTGAGATCTGTGTTTATCCTCATGCTTGTCTTGATCGGGCCTCAAAGATTTGGTTGGAGGATTCTAGCATCCGATAGCATTCGGCCAATATTATCAGCTATCACATGGAAATCTGGGTTGGCAGTCGTTTTATTTTTCCAGTCATCTAAGTAGCTGCAAAGCAATTCACAACATTAAAAACCTCCTGCCACTCCAGTACATTCAACAGTAAAAAAAGGCTAGCGCATTTGTTGCAGACAGCATGCCAAAAAAGTGTAGTCTATGAATAGGACTGACAACAGCTGCAGAAGAGGACATTTTCAAAACAGGGGTCCACATAAAAGCTGAATATCAAATTCCAAAATCCCAAGTGATGTCCATTTTGACAGGCCTTTGTGAGAGCAAAAGAAAGCTGAAATCCTTTTGAAAAGGGCTTTTTGGAGTTGAAATATTGCTCCCCTCTTGAAACCGGATGATTTGCCTAAATCCAACATTTTGGAGGGGGTTGTTTTACTAAATAAATTAGGCCATTGGAAGCAGAAGAGCAGCCATCCAAGAAATCCATGAGTTCAAGATTCCATTGGGTCCTTTATTCCAAGCAGATGACAGAACTCTTCCATGTTATTGCCATTTTATCGGACATATAGTTTCTATTACGGGGTGCATTTTCATGGGGTAGTTACGCATCTCCAAATCTTCCAAACCCACTGCAAGGACATTTGTACATTTATTTATTTATTTATACTACAGTCACTAAACAAATGCAAACAGAACTGCCTCACCCCACCCCCCATTCATCTGGACATTAAAGTCATTGCACAATAAATTAAGATGTTAAATGTCAAATGAGGCTGCCAAATCTTCTCATTTTTTGATGATCGCAAGACGTGCACAGCTCAAGTTGAGTCTTGATAGAGTCACATTCACAAAGACAGTGCTTTATTTAGATTTTTTGGGAAGGTATAATACAGTGAATGGGAGTTGTCAACAGAGAGAGAAATGTAAAAGGCACATAAGGTATAACTCGGGTCATTCGAGGTCATATGATCAATATTGTAAGGGGGAGGGATTACAGAGAACCCCCCCTCTCATCAGAAGCAGCCCGTCTCCAAGCAGTCATGAAAGCGCGGGGTCTGAAGGGGTGAGTCAGGAGACGGAGAAGGAGTGCCCGGTCTCTGGCAGCATTGGAGAGCCCCTGCTCCACAGGCAGGAAGAGAGAGAGGCGGGAAGGGTGGACAGGCAGAAGGCAGAGCGTAGACCCTTCCCCCCGACACCGGTATTGAGGAGGAGGAGAAAGGGGTGGAGATTCACCATCCCGAGGCTTTTATGTTGGTCAAAGTCGCGAAAAGGGGCAGTGCCGGATTCTGAATCGGAATAAGGAGACATGAAACCAACAGCTCGTTACACTGTAAATAAGGTGCACTAATAAATAAAGACTGTTAAAAGACAAGCATGTGGAAAGTCGTTACTCTGTAGTAGTCGTAACAACCCTGACAAATATCATAGCTCAGATTGGAGTTGTTTTCTTTAAACAACACTGTGTTCCTCTGCTCTCGCTATCTTCTTCTTAACTACCTGGAAATGTTCTTGCTGCTACTGCCTGCTCACCTTCGTTCTTTGAGCATGCCAATAGTGACCAGAGTGAGATGGAACAGGGAATTCCACTCACCTTTTGCCCTCTCTCTGGGAGAGAGCAAGCCAATGGGGAGTGAAGGCAAGTTATCTTATACAGGGGTTGTCCCCCTCCCCCCAAAAGAGCTCCTAAAGTTGGCACTGCAAATATAAATTCTTGGTTGGATTAATAACTAACTAGTCCTATGTGTTTTACAATCTGTGAAATATATGTATAATCATTGCCCAATTTCCCATCCACCATCTGTAATAAAAACAACAACAACCAAATTCCGTTTCCCCAGAAATATATATTATATATAAATATTTGCACCCCTGTATTTGTGGTCAACTGGTTCCACCCACACCCACCCACACCCACAAAATACAGCCAGCCCTGTTGGTTCATTAGAAAAATAACATAGCATATTAACTTTATTGCTGAAAAAGAATTCTGCTAAACTCAAAAGGTTGTCCCAGACAAAAGGATCACCCAAACTTCAGTTGTTCCAAGCCTAGAAAGCACAGGTACAAATTATTTTCAACATTATTAATATTAATAATGGCTTCCAACAGAATATTAAAAACACGACAAAACACCAAACATTTAAAAACTTCCCTAAACAGAGCTGCCTTCAGATGTCTTCTAAAAATCAGATAGTTGTTTATTTCTTTGACATCTGATGGAAGGGCATTTCACAGGGCGGGTGCCACCACCAAAAAGGCCCTCTGCCTGGTTCCCTGTAACCTCACTTCTCGCCATGAGGGAACTGCCAGAAGGCCCTTGGGGCCAGACCTTAGGGCTAAATGATGGGGGTGGAGACGCTCCTTCAGGTATACTGAGCCGAGGCCGTTTAGGGCTTTAAAGGTCAGCACCAACACTTTGAACTGTGCTCGGAAACGTATGGGCATTCTAGGCATATGTCTAAGCAGTTTTCTGTCTGCTCTGCTGCATTCCTCGGGGAAACCCGTTCTTTACCCCTGAATCAAAGCAAACGTCAATTGCACAGAAAACCAGACTGATGTCTGCTCAGATTCGGCAGCAAGGAGTGGATTTCCCTGGGGAAAAGTGACAAGAAAACTGGAAATGTGGACGAGCCTTCAGTTGTGCTTCCGTCTAATTGAAATCCAGTCACATATGTTCAAGGGGACCTAAGCCCATAGTGTAACTAACTTGTTCTGGATCCAACCCAAAGGCTTGCTCGCAACTTTGTGACTTTTCATTTTGTCCTATGATGTACTATTCCAAGCCCACTTAGCCATATAGTCCACCTGGGAGGAGCCTTTTGCACACACTCTTTCCCCACACGCCATCAGAAAAAGACAGTGGTAGGAGGTTAAAAGTATATTGGGAATGACCGTTCCCCATATAAAAGGGGAGGCGCATTTGGCGTGGTCACGCGCAGCCCCCTGGGATCCCTGGGGCAGCCCTGGAAGTTTGGAGGCCGGCACTGCCTTCCCGGGCTGGGTACTGGTGATCTCCACCCACGCAGTTACCTGCCCAATCCAGCTCGGGGAGGCGTTGCCGGGGGGATTGGGCAGGTAGGAGGCGGTAAACCTACATTGAACACGGCTGAAGCAGAGTCATTCCTGGGAAGCAGTCGACGGCTCCAGAAGCTTTCCCACCCTCCACTCCCAAAAATAAAAAATTAATTAATGATTGCATTACAGATTATTTTCTTCCACAGGCGTTCACACACGCAGGCACTGCTACGGCAAGGCTGCTGTTGAAGGGCCGGAAATGAATTTCCCTGCATTGGCAGGTTTCGCCTTTCCCGTAGCAATTCGTCACAACTTTGGCGGGTGCAGGCCTTGGGCGGAATCTTTTAGTCATCTACATAAATAGGGGTGTGTGGGGCGGTGACCCCCCACCCCCACCGCAGCGGCGATAACAGGGTTCCTGTAAAAGGGGCTAAGGGGGAGGCATTGACCATACGCAATAGGCTGTCTTTGCCCTCCCTCTCCAGCGGCTGCGGTCGAAGGGGGCGGGCTATCTGCTTGAACATATGTTCTCCAGAGCTAGCCCACCCCACCCCACCCCCACACACATGCTGGATAACCCTGAAATTACCCAGATCCCCGAATGGGGGCTGGGAAGGATATACGCCCAATGCCTGAGCCAAGGTCTCCCTACATCCGAATTCTTAATAAAGTTGTGGCCAATTTTAATCCCATAGAATGTGGTCTTGTGTCATCATTCCACTCGGGGGCTGCCTGGGGGCTTTGGGAGACTCCGCCTGACTGCGCAAATGATCCATAATGAATTGAAAAAAAATGTTTAAAAGTACTTTTCCAAAACAACAACAAAGCAGTGAGTCCTTTTTGTTGGGGATAATTCAGACTGAAATTCCCAGGTGTCAAAAAAAGGAAAAGGTTATTTATGTATGCCACTACTGCGGCCTGTGTTTTGTTAGCCCAAAAATGGAAAAACGAGCAAGATCCCAACCAAAGAAGAATGGCAACTACAGTTGACAGAATATGTGCAGCTTGCAGACTTAACATATAGAATAAGAAAACAGGAAGAACGTATGTTTAAAGAAGATTGGAAAAGGTTTATTGAATATATGGGAAATAATTGTGTACAGCTGAAAACGCTGGCAGCATTAAGATAAATTCAACAGTGTAAATAAGTTTTGATGGATGTAATAATGGAATATGGAATGGTGTAGTTTTTGTAAAATATGCAGGGATTTATGATATGTAAAATGAACAATGGAAAGAGAAGATGGAAAGTCATTGATATCTTAAGGATGTAAAAATGAGTATTTTAAATTGTCAAACATAAAATTTAATAAAAATTATTATATACAAACAGTAAACAAATAAAAAAGGGGGGGCAGAGGAGCTTACACCACTGAAATGCATTTGAGCCACCCAAATAGCAGCAAATACTTGAAGCAGAAATAATACAATTCCATTTCATTTGTTCCAATGGAGTCCCCAGAAAAGCACTAGTGAAGCTAATCAGTCTAGCATGTCCTAGCCATCGCCAAGGGGTGAAGCAAAAGGAAAGAGAGCCAGGAGGTTCTGCAATTGTTGCTTTTTCCTGCAGGGATACACATTTGTAGCCCAGCAGCTGCAAATGACCTCAGTACATAAATACTGTTATTTTCAGCATTATTGATATACATTTAACAGCATTTCCAGCTGTCTCGGTGACGGGGTGTGTGCGAATCTTACCCACGAAGCTGTGAGTCGAAACGGGGGACCTGGAAAACAGCATTTCACATTCCGGGAAGACAAAAGCACTGCATTCCGCAGGGGGTTTTACACGGAGAGTTCGTGGACATGAAGAAAGCGGCAAGCATGCCTAGCAAAGGAATTGTGTTCTTTTTCTCTCTGCTAGGTTAACCGGCAGTTCAACTTGAATATTTACCCAGAGTTTATGGTGTGCCTGGAAGGAACAAGCAAATATTTTGACTAAGATAAGAGAGAGACTGGCATTTTCACAGAATGCCCTCAGAAAAGCGATTGAGCTACTCTTGGTTATACAGAATCTGTAAACATAAAGCAGCCAACACAATCTGCTCTATTATTGGGTGAAAACTTCCACCAGCACCAGCCCCCATGATCATTGGTCGGGAATGACGGGACTTAAGAGACAAACAACATCTGATATGACATCATGTAGACCAGGCATCCCCAAACTTCGGCCCTCCAGATGTTTTGGACTACAATTCCCATCTTCCCCGACCACTGGTCCTGTTAGCTAGGGATCATGGGAGTTGTAGGCCAAAACATCTGGAGGGCCGCAGTTTGGGGATGCCTGATGCAGACTACCCCTGCTCTCCACAGTGACATGACACTTTTGCTTGCCTTCCGAAATATTGTTATAGATTTGAGAAGGGGAACACACACACCCCAAAAAACCTATAATTAATAAATGGTAGGATTTTGATTGTTTGGGTTGTGAAGGGAGAAACACAAGCTGCAGAGAAATTCCTGGGCTGGCCTATGCAAAACAACCTGGCCAAGCTAGGGCCATTAAGAAACAATACAGGGCCACTGAGGGCCACTGGCAATGCAAGAGAATCGTCCTCTCATGCCCTGAGCTGTGAGCAGAGACAGGGGTTTGGAAGGTTGCCATGGTAACTGGTTGCGAGATGATAGGAAGAGAGCCTTTAGCAAGGGTGCAAATGGGTGAATAAGCCATATTTCTTAAAGCTACGACAGTCTCCTCCATGTCTTGGTTCTCCAAAGGACCACAGACCCTGGGTGAGTGCCTCAAACCCCCTGGGCTCTTGCCACCACTGGGCAGAGAGGGGGAGACACCCAACTTTTTTAACAACATGAATATGTCCTAGTTACAGGTAGGTAGCCGTGTTGGTCTGAGTCGAAGCAAAATAAAAAATTCCGAAGAAGTGTGTATGCACACGAAAGCTCATACCAAAATAAAAACTTAGTTGGTCTTTAAGGAGCTACTGAAGGAATTTTTTTATTGTGAATATGTCCGTTCATATGTTGGCATGGGACCTGCTTTTGCCAAGTTGGGTCCCATGCCACTTTGATATCATCCGATCAGAAAGAAACACTTATTTGTACACCTGAAGTTTGCACACCTCTTGGAAACTGGCCACAGTTTGGTGCAAGTTGAAATGTCCTCTTCATCATTGGGTAGTTTTGACCTTGCAGTCTTTTTTCAGTTTAAATTATCCTGTGCTGTGAATATAAGTAAACATAAAGCTTCCCAAAAATTGTTTCATAAAAACAATTTTGGACCTCTCCAATGGAATTCTATTATTCTATTTTGCCTCAAGGGGAAGGAAGGCTTAACATATGCTTTTGCCTCATAGACTGAATGAGACAGTATCACAACCAGTTAACTGGCCTCCGTCAACTTAAATCTGAGGAGTTCAGTTCAATAGGGCTGCCAGCTGTTAGCCTGATTTCTGCAAGCCACTTTCTCAGGAGTAGTCCTGCTGTTTTCAGGAAGGATAAGAGAGAAGCGCAGGCCTTAATCTTTGTCTCTGTCAATCCTTCCTTCAACCTGATTAAAAAGAGAACGGTTATTCCTGAAATCCTGCACACACACCATTTACTCCCAGAGCTGTCATCCAGAAGCAAGATGTTGCGGCATGTAGGATTTCACATCAAGGTGAGGTTTTTCCATCCCACAGCCAGATGAGATCTCCTCCAAACACACTCTCGAGGAATTTGCAGAGAGAGATCTTGCTGAGTAGCTGGCAGGCTACTCCAGAGCACTTTTCCCAGACAACTACGCCCGCCAGCAATATGTGTGTCTCTAGATTGATCATAGGTTCTCGTTCTCTTAAATATCTCAAGCATAACAACAGTGCCTCGGTGGTTCCCTCCAGTCCCCCAATTGATTAATTGTTCTGCAGAGAAGTTCCATTCCATACGCTCACTGCTGTGAGCAACATTTGGCAACACTTCAACGACGGACCGTTGCATAGCTTTCCCTAGCTCCCCACGTCACCCCCATTATTACATCAGTGCCAATTTTCTGTCTCTGGCCTGCAATTTAGCATACTGCATTTATAAAAACAAAACCTAGATGCAACCTAGTGATGTGAGTCAGAGCATTTCTTGGAAAGAGGGGCAGCCCAAACAATCCATTGCTTCTTTCCAGCTCCTCTACAAAATAACACAACCTTTTGTTTCCACATACAGTGGTGCCTCGCAAGATGAATTTAATTCATTCTGTGAGTCAATTCATTTTGCGAAAAATTCGTCTTGCGAAACGCGGTTTCCCATAGGAATGCATTGAAATTTCTTTTGTTGCCCATAGGAACGCATAATAATAATAATAATAATAATAATAATAATAATAATAATAA